>NC_028642.1:32630565-32634871 GCF_001406875.1 Solanum pennellii
AGTGAAAAATTTTAAGGCAACACTTATAAAGTGTTGTTTTTTCAATTATAAAAATAGGACATTTTAGAAGTGTGGTCATATATGTAAATAGGTGTTGCCAATTATATCATATTTTAACAACACTTATAAAGTGTATCTTATATTATTAAAGAGTACACTTTTGAAGTGTTGCCAAAATTATTGTAGCTAAAAGTTAAAAATTTTGGCTACGCTTTAAAAGCGTTCCCAAAACTACTTTAGGCAACACTTTACAAGTGTAGTCCAGAATAAGTGTAGTCGTAGGCCTAAAATGGTGTAGTGATTTTTCTCCTAACTCTCTCATCCATTCAAGAGATTGTGGGTTCAACCACCACTCTCCACATTTTATTTTCTCCTTTATTTTTCTCCTAACTGTATCATCCATTCAAGAGGTTGTGGGTTCAATCCCAACTCACCACATCTATTTTTTCTTACATTTTTCTCACGAAGTTTTTATGAAATTTTAATTTGGTGAGGTCATGCATTCAATCCCCAATGACATCACATTTTGAAATTTTTTTTAAACGAAGTTCATTTTTTTAAAATTTGGCCGAGACTACAATTTCCACGCAAGCTTGAAATTTAGTCTCCTCCAATCCATTTTTTTTTATCTTTTGTTGATTTTTTGTAGCTTTCATGCAATGATGTCTTGTGTTCAATCCTTAGTGATTTCACTTATTTTACATTCATTTTTCATTGCATTTTATACCACTTTGATTGGCCGAACCCAACCTACCAAATGCTGGAAATTTGTTCACTATTTTCAGCTCCTTGTTATCATCATTTGTACATTAGATCTTAGGACGTTTCATGAATTATTTGGTGCATCTTTAAGTATATTTTTTTAATGGTTATATTCAGCCAAGAATTACCATTAAATCCAGCAACATTACGCCACTTTTCCACATCATGATTTACATAAACATTTGCACAAACATCACTTTTCACATACTTTTGGTTGACATAAATTAACATGCTTACAATTCCAAACACATAATCATGAACACATTATCATGAAAATCACACTTCATAATTAAACTACCAGAAAAACATACCAACAACATGATCTCTAACCTATTTCAGATTGAAATCATAAGGATACTAGGGACTTGCTTCCCAAAAATCTTCTCCAAACTCACGTCCAAATCCAGAAACTCCAAAACAAACCCGTCGGAACTTTGCTTTACGTTTTTTGTTAGCTTGTTTGTTTATATTTTTCGTGTAAGTTCTTCAAGTGTGAAGAACTTTTGTAGCTTTTCTGTTCTTGTATTTTTGTTAGGCTGAGAGAACGTGAATGAGAGAGAGAGAGAGGTAGATAAGTGGATGAAATGTGAAAAAGAGAGAGGTTCCTTAGGATTAAGATTCTAGTTGAGACTTGGTCAAAATAAGGTCTGTTCAAATGTTAAAATTCTGATTTTTTTGAACTATATGTTAAATGAGCATAATGCACTTACAAAAATCAGATTATAAACCTCAATTTAATCCACTTAAATGTTGCTTCCGTCGAGATTCGAACCCGTGACGTCCCCATCGCGAAAACGGGTCCCTCCGGGTGGACCCGACCCAAACAAACCCATTAATTAATAAATTAATAATGTGATTTTCCTTTTTCTTAAATCAGAATTTAAATATTAATTAATTAAATTAATTTACCAATTTAAATAATCAAATTAAATCATTGCTCCCACCTAGGTTCGAACCTGGCTGGAGTAAGATTTTGCTCAAAGGCAAATTTCGGCCATATCTATCAAAAATGTCCCTCCACCTTATTAATTAAATAATTAATTACATATTTAGGGTAATTACAATACTACCTTTAGCCTGGAAAAAGACAATTTTACCCCTAGACCCTCCAAACTTAAAATTTCCCTTTCTAAGTCCGGGAAAGAGTCATCCGGGTAAATCTTCATATTCGTGAGCCTTACATGGATGGACCCAACCTTTCCTAGCTCAACTAACTCCCCAAGTTAGTTGCCTTGGCTGTCGCAAGGGTTCAGAGGTCTGGTTCTACGCGCATCAATCTGTGTGAACCCGGTCTAATCGTAGGCATTCTAGATACACTAAACATTACTTAGAATATTCATTTTTAGGGTTGTTACAACTAGATCAGAGCTTAAGACAAGATACATAGGCCAATTTCACAATATACTTCATAACCTAAATCACATCTTAAGAACTAGAATGATAGGCCTATAATTCATCTTAATTTATTCATAATAACACCATAGTATAGTAATCTAATCAATAACCAAATCAATCGAATGATCACAATACAATATAGATCAAGATCACAACCTATGGTTAGGGGTTGAGGATCATGTTCTTCAATTTAGACCAAACCAACAATTACCATAATCAAGTTACAATACATGTTAATCTATTCAATATAACATAAAGAAATCATCAATAACTCAATTCATAACTTCAATTTCGTAATTGGATGAAACCCACATGAAAACTCAATTTTTGAAATCCATTCTGAAGGAACCGTTTAAGGAAAGAGTCTCAAAGGTGAATTAGATCCCATATCTTAACGTTTGATGAAGAAGTGATGGTGAATTCTTCCCTTTTCCAGCCCTCAAACCCTTATCCTTGCTAGTCTTCAATGGTGAGTTCAAGTAGAGAGAGCAAGAAGACAGAAGGAAGAGAGTTTATTTTGTGAGTTGCGTTTAGATTAATGAGGGTTAAGGGTATTTATATTGGGAGTTAAATTAATTAATTAGTCTCCCCTTAATACATAACTAACCACTAAAACACCTAATTAATTAAATAAACTTAATTAAAAACGTGGAGAAACTCAAGACCCTCACAGACGTAACACCGCCTACGGGCCGTATGTGAGTCGAAGGACTGCCCCCCCTTCTTCCTGCACTCTGTCGTCTCGATCAGAGACTGTGCAGGCGAAGGGTATCCTTCATGTTTCTAAGTGTGGGAGACGATGGCATCTACTTCACGTCAATCCACACACGGGCCGTCTATTGTTGCATCGATGCATACTACCAGGCAGTGTTTCCCCGAACTGTAGGGGTCCTCCTCAAGGGACCTTGGTTTGTCCTTGGGGAGTCATACTCAGAAATTTCGACCATGAAATGATTTAAACACCTATTATCTACCCTTTCGCCATTTTTCATACATTTCCGACTCCTAAAAGCTAGTCAAATAGTCTAAGGCACGCTAGTACCCCTTCAAACCAACTTCCGGACGTTCTTGGATGTTTTTCAGTTATTAACCTTCCTAAATGACATAAATTCATTAAAATTGACTTAAAAACATTACTTAGACCTCAAGAAACCTATGTAAGGCTTAACGACACGTCTTTGATATTCAAAGTGTTACAGTGAGTGTGTGTGTACTTGTGAGCACACCTTTCATATAAATCTATCACTTTCATAACATTGACTTCTAAACATACTTGCATCTTCACCCATCATATTTCACACTTGAACATGCTTCACATAATCATAAAGTTCCTTTAGACATTATCTCTAACATACTTCACATAACAAGATTCATTAAGCATATCAACAAGAATAATATCATTATAATCATACTTCACATAATATGCCTTCATGGCCTTATTTACAATACACAAGTAGATTTACATACATATCTATCAAATAAACACCGCCACCAAAGGTCCATACCACTCAATAACATTTCATAATAAGAGTTAAGCCATGTAACCAACTTACCATAAATCCAAGATTTCACCACCTATAATCAATTCCTCAATAATACTTCATAAAATAGACCTTAGGACAGTATCTAAGTCACAATATAACCATAAAGAAACTCTAACTCTAACATTATCAAATCATGTTCATTAGACCCATTCCATAAGGCAAAAATTGATAAAAAGCAATATCATGTTTTCGTTGGGATTTTGAAATTAAAATAATCATTTAATACTAAGAACAACTCATTTAAATCATTAAAACATTTTCATACAAAGACCCATACTTAGAGTCAAGGAACAAAGAAGTTTGAAGTTTGAAACCCTTTTAGAAATCTCTTTGAAGTGGCTCCTTGAATGAAAGAAGGTTCATGGATGACTACCATACCTCAATGAGAAGGACAATGTCACGACCCAAAACCGAGCCGCGACTGGCACCCACACTTACCCTCCTATGTGAGCGAACCAACCAATCTAAACCTTAACATTTTAACTATAATGAACAAAATACGATGCGGAAGACTTAAACTCATTAATAAAAAGACAATTCAATAACTTCTAAAAATTCAACATCTATTATTCCCCAAAATCTGGAAGTCATCACCACAAGAACAT
>NC_028642.1:32643350-32669840 GCF_001406875.1 Solanum pennellii
ATTTCAGTACCCAAATTTCAGAAGTCTAAGTCTTTTGGAACGAGACACCCTCGACGGCCCGTCGTGTCCATGACGGTCCGTCGTGTGTTCCGTCGACTCACACAGTTTTTCCAGAAATAAAATCTGCAGCTCAAAACGACTAAACAGGTCGTTACAGACAATTATGAATATTTTATGAAGAAACGTCCACCACCGGCCCTCCAAGCCCTTCCTTGAGTCCAAGCTTCTATTTGGTGTGAGAGAGTCTTTCTTGAGAGTGGGTTTTATGTTTTAGGAAATGAAGTCTAAAATTAGGTGTTAGTTTTTGAACCACCTTAATATACCTAAAAGACCCTAAAATATTCATCCATGGTTCATTAAAAATTTGGGGTGAATTTACCAAACACCCCAAGCCAAGGCAGAAAATTGGAGCTTTTGGCAGGCACCACCTACTCTCACTCACAGACATACCGTTTTCCAATCGACGACCCTTAGATGGGGTTCATCGATTGGGACTGAAGCTCTAACATGTGCAGACTTGGCTAGACTTGTAGGGCCAGTCGACGCCCAAGGTCGATGGGCCGTTGGTTGACCATCGGTTTGTCATTGGTTGACCAACGGTCCGTCGTTGGTCACTGCATGGCAACCTCCTACCAAAAGGATGGGGTCCTCTTCTAGGGACCCTCGTGGGTCCTAGGTGGGGTCGTATCCGTACGTTAATCCCCATTACATGGTCATCTAGGTTTTAGGAACATCGCACATCAATGTCAATTAAAAAGAACACGTAAAACTCACTAAAACACATGAAGACAACAAGCACTTTCTAAGGCATACCTTCCAAACGTCATGAACGTTTGACCTCCAAACTTCACACTCTGCCTAAGAACATCATTATAAACCATTTTAACACAAGATTAAATCATGAAACATTTACGAAGCTCTAGTTCACATTAGTTCGTTTTAGGGTATTACAGGGTGGACTATTGCTGTCATGACCCGAAAGTACCCCCTAGAAGATGGAGCAACCCTTGGGTCGGAACAATTGCGTACTTGACCCTTCAGAGGTCTTGTACTAGCCTTTAAGCTATCATTCATTGCATAAGACATGAAAAGTAGTGCGAAATTAAAACTTTTCACGACATTAATAATAATAAAATATATTTCATAAACTAAAGAGTAGTCTCATCATCACAAGCCAACTAAAAGACACTACTTAACTATCTTAGGGACACAGCCCTTTACATTGAATAAAAATACATAATATGTCTTATACAAGTATTGAAGTAGAACTAGAGAAATAATGACTATGTCCTCGAATATAGGAGGGCATACTTAGTCTTTAGAGAGTTGATTCCCAAGATTGCCATCTAATCTTCAACTAGCCTCCAACCTATACTTATAGAGTATAGAAAAGTATGGGGTTAGTATAAACATTTTACTAAGTATGGCATTATGCAAAACATGAAAAAGAAGATATTTTAATAGAAATAAGCTTTCAGGCAACTTAAGTAAAACCTTCACTCATATATAGGTAAAATAACATATAAATCATCATTAAACACATAAAATAGGACTTCCATAATTTTAGCACAAAGGACAACTTGCAGTGAACTTAAGAAAACATTACAGTGAACCCATTTCATTTCAACAAATAGTGAACTCGTTTCATTTGAAGTTTCCCTAACCAAGGTTATCCTAAGACTCACTAAGGTAAGACATGAAGGAACCACCCATACAATCCGTTTGATGCACACCTAACTGCTCCTCAAGACTACCCATTATAGGATTATTCGCATGAGTAACAATTCCACACTCTACACCAAAACATTAAAGAACACATACTTACATTTAAGAACTTCACATAAGTTCCTTTCTCCAAGTGGACCTACAAGTCAAACAAAGTGCAATGTGGAAGTAGCTCCCCATATTACTACTCCCACAATGTGCTCCTTTTGGATTTCATGGACTTAGGCACACCACATTCATCTTTCATACTTCATCACACAAGACATGACTTTAACATACTTTCTTGACATTAGACATTAAGTTACATAACTCATTTAAATCACACATAAAGACACACCAAGACTCCTTTTTTAAGTGCCTACTCGTGCAATGGAAAGATAGTGTCCCATAGCACCACCATCCATAAGTAGTACACTCTTTAGAAGACTTAGTTCATTACATACTTTTTGGGGAATGACTTTAACCGACATAGACCACGAGAGCTAGACATGGAATCCAGATATTATTAACCTCTATCGAATGAGGGATCCCCACTTGCTTAGGGTAGGTTCATTCTCTTAGCGTATACATGGAATCTCCATTAGCTATACCTATGTGGGCACATAGTTAAGGCATAAAGAGATTGATTTTAAGTAACTCATTCTCTACTTACGAGGAGTACTCATCTCTAGATGTACATTAGATACAACATCTCAACTCACGAAGTGTCACTACTACAAAGAAAGCATTTAGTGGAAATTATTTAGTGTCCATAAGCTAATTGCCATTAGATATAAATTTGTATATGCATATTTTAATGACGTTTTAACTTTGGCCATAAAAGAATTCTTTTCAGGTGGAAATTAAAAACAAATGGCCCGCAAAAACAATCACTAAATTCCAAATTAAGCTCCAAAGTTTTCCCAGCAAAATATTCCCTCACTCTACCGCAAATTCACTCTCCAAAAATATTGAAAAAAAATTCTCTCTGCCTTTACTCAATTCTCTTCGACTAAAGATCTAGGCTTTCTTAATGGTCTCTTATCGCTAGCCACAAAACCATACATCTCTAGAATCACCTTCTCTCTTTTGTAATCTATCTCAACATTATCAGGTAATTTATCTATACTCTTTTTCTCTATCTATCTTTTTGTCAAAGGTTGGATGTAAATAGTTTGAGAAAGAGTTCAAAATATAAAGGAATTTTATTGTTTATGTCTTTTCTTCAACATTCTCTAATGGAAATGTTGTTTTAAATACCCATCTTGAATTTTATGCAAAATTATGTTGCAGATTAGAAAAAAATACAGATTTGGCTTAAGTATATTAGAGAGTTAAAAATGGTGGAGGAAGGTGAAAGTTTCATGGATATACGTTGAGATATGTGTATTGTATGATATCTGTGTCAGTAATTTTGTTATGGATGTGTATGTTCTATCCGGTTGTGTGGGGAGTTTGAATTGGTGTTCGATAAAATGCCTTAGAGAAATTTCATTGCATGGGACATATTTATTTTTTGGATTTCCTAGATATTGTAACTTTTCTGATGTTGTTGGTATCTACTAGAAGAAGAGGTAGAAAAGTAGTGTTAAGTCTGATGAAACTACAGTTGTGAGTAGAACATCCACTAAATTGAAAAACATGAAACATGGGATAGAAATTCATCAGTTTATTCTTGAAGATATAGGGTTAAATCATATTATCGGGAATGCATTAGTAGAAATGTGTTTTAGATGTCGACATTTTATGGTAGCCAGACGGATTTTTGATAATATACCTATGAAAAATGTAAATTATGTTAGAATAGTATGGTGTCGGGGTATGTTAAGACTGGTCAATCAAACTTATATTTGTTGGGTTGAGACTTTTATTTAGTTCTTTGTCCAAGTTCAAAGAAGTTTCAACCAATAGAAACGTTCGGTTGATTTATGACTTGGTTTATGTCCCAGTAGACTTAACTATGTCCTTTTATTGTGGTTCTTTTTCCTCTTGGGTTCATGAAAAAAAATTTGATCTCTTGGATGAGGCAAACTTACAGATTGTACGATTTGGTTTTTAATTTAAACTACCAACAACGAGATGGTCCGCATAGATACGTCAAAAAGTTTCAGTGTTGTTGTATCTCACTCTATAGTGGTTTAGTACACATAATATATCCTTTCTTGAAATTCGGTCTTTTTAGAGCTGGTTGGTTTATGAAAGTATGCAATAATTTTGAGTTATGGATGGATAATTTCGGTCACTGCTAAATATTATTTTACCATCAATGAAGGTTATGAGTACTTTAAGTTCTTCTCCGATCATACAGAAATTATATCAGGACCATTTTGGACCTCTTGATTAGTTTTGCATGAAAAAGAAAAGAATGGACAAAAAGATGGTGTGTGCAATCTTTTTATTATTATTTTGAAAAGCAGTCTTTTATATATTGTATCGTTTTGATGCAGATTTTCTTTTATGCTTATGATGGGATTGTTATCAATGAGTTATTTTTGGAAAAGAGTTATCTATGAAAGGAAGCTTATACAATTTTTTTCTGAACAAATAAATTGTGAGAAACAATGCCTAAAAGGTACTAAATTCCTAAAGTCCAGTATATTTTTACTAAGATGTTTATGTGAACAAGTTCTATTTTTCATTTTGTCATTGTTTCAATTCATGCCTAACACCATCTTTTAATGATATAATACCCATAGATTTTGTTTATCAAATAATGAATATGTATGTTTTTCTTTATTTAAAGGGATATAGAAGTAAATGTTGTATATATATATAGTCATGTAGGTAAATTTTAGATTCTAACTTATAGAGAAATATTTTTTGAGTGCTAAGAAGGGAGTTGATATTTGGTTATCTTCCTAACTTTGTTACTTAATTTATTCACTCTTGTAATTTCTTGCTTATATTTGCTTTATTTGTTGAAACGCCTAGGTTGAATATCTAGTTTGTTGAGAATTTTCAAGACATATTTTTCTCACATCCTTATTACTTAGCTCGAGACTTTGATATTTTCTTGGTTGAGTTCTATGTCTCTTGTTTATTTATCAACTTAGGTAATAGGAATACATAACCTATTTGAGATACTCTCTGTTTTTAAACGAATAATTAAAACATAATATTATGACCTTAAAAGAGTACATAGAGTAGTGGCCGGTGGCCATGGGAGACCTGATGGGTCTTAGTTACACCAAAAAGTTCCTACTGATGGTGGAAAATTTATGCAAGGTAAAAGGACATTAAAACTATATCTATGGCTGGGAGAAAGAGTTGCAGCTTGTACACGCCTTTTTGTAGCCTCAGCCTATTCGCCAAGTGTCATTCGTACAAAAGGAGGTGAGTTCTTCCATAATAGAAATCTTATGCAAAACATTTCTAGTTGAAGCTGATTTAGCAAGCATGTGTTCCACGCTATTAACTTCCCTTTACGAGTGCACTATGCTTCAGTGAGTTGATGGAGTATCAAATTGCAATCATGCATAATGTGGGCATATGATAAAGTGGGAGAGTGTAAAAGGTGAGTTACATGAGTGACATCGAACTCAATGGCTGAAGGTTTTAAGTTGTTATGTATGGAAACCTTAAGGCCATTGTAAAGGGTCATTAGTATTTAACTTAAAGGTGTTGGGTTAGGGGGGCAGCCAAGTACGCCATATAGGCATATAATCAGGTATAGTTTTTGGCTTGTGGCCTAAACTGTAAAGTTAAATAATTTTTGAGATATTCTCTTTGTGATCAAGAATATTGGAAGTATTGTTAAAAATTGTTATGATTTTTCCATTACGACAAAAATACAAAGCCAGAAGCGTAGTAGTAGAAACATGATGGAATATATTGGATGGAATGAAAGAATCAGAGTAGGTATCCAAGTGACAGGAAATACTTTATGAGCATTTATGGACATTATGAGATAATGAGGACCAAAATAGTCTCAGTTGTATAATTGCACTGGAAACAAATAGCAAATGTGGCTATGCCATTTCAATGTCGGTACTATGTCGTGGGGAAACGCTGATGACGAGTTAGCCGATGGTAGTCGATAAGTTTTGATAGAAGAGGTAGCTTTAGATCCATTTGATGGAAAATTAGGAAGTCATAAAGAAAGATTATCGGTTAGTGACAATAAAGCATTATATAAGGACTTGGTTGTGAATAAATCTGTGGAAGTCAGGCCCCAAATATAGGTATCCTTATAGTGCAGATATCTAGGAATAAGGTAGGAGATAATTTTATCCTTTTAAAGAAGAGGAAGATCTAAAAGAAGGGAAGCGAGATTCCGATTCATGTTCGCGCCAATATAGGCTGCAATTTGGTTCTTAATCATGATGTGTTGGTAAGGGACCCACAATTTGATCATGGATTATATAATTAGGGGAAATCCAAGGGTTGTCCCTGAAGTTTATTTGTTGGCAATTAGAAACTTCCCACTGTAGCCTTATGCAACAAGTTACCAGCCATTGTAAATATTTTTCCAAAGGGTGGAAACAATTTTTCTGGGCAAAGCATTTCAAGGAATATAATGCTCAGTAAGGCTTTTTGCCTAAAATACAGAGCGCGAGTGAACAAATCTTCCTTCAAGATTAGTAATAAGAGACTTATTATTTGAGAAAGAGATTAAATTCCCAAGCCACCATGAATGTTAGGAGTTTTAATTGTAGTCCATTCGACTAAATGAAGTTCACAATGATGGGAGTTGAGCCCCACAAGAAAATGTGTTGAAATTGTTCCAATGTGTTAATGACGTTTGAGGTTAGGATTGTGAATTGCATGACGTTATTTGCTAGAGTACTGTGGGTAGATCGAATGAGTGTAATAGGGCCAACACTTGTAAGGAACTTCATTTTCAACCTTCGAAACATTTTTTAAATTGTCAATAAGAAATTTAGAAGAACTACGTTGGTATAGCTTATATGTTAAAAGGAAATAAATATATTTATCCGTACAAGAGCTTTCCTTCATGTGAACAATTTGCGTAACAAAACTTTTGTCCTATTGAAGGTAAAATTTTGAGTTTTTTGTTTTTACTTATTAAAATTAATATTTTGGTCTGAGGCGAAAGAAAAAGCATCGAGCGTGGTTTTTATAGCATGACAACTAGATGGAATGACCTTAATATCTAACAGTCTTGGGTTAATCTTTTAGGAATATGTCTTCTAGCTTTTAAGTTAGTGTCACTTAAAATAGGTTAATTTATGTAGTCAATAGTAAGAATGAATAGTTAGTTATATTTAAATAAATCTGAAGGAAGCTTAGCAAGCCTACTCCACTGCTAGGAGATATTGAAATCTACTCAGTTATGACTAGTTATTACGGTCTAGGTTCCCTTTACTATGATATCATATTTTTCATGACACGATAGAATATTTTTAGTAGAAACTGACTTTTCCAAGTCCCGATACCTATTACAAAATACTTGAGAATTTAGAGGATAAGTGTTTTTGAGCTTATAGTTCAAAAATAAGTTTAATCCCAGCTTATAATTAGAAATATTTATACAATGACCTTAGAATATTAGTTTCTATGTTGAGGAATTATCTAGTTTGAACTCTAAACACTTGCGGTTGTATTCTTTTAAGGAGTGAACCTTTAGGTAAGTTATATCAATTTAGTGGTTATTTCTCTTTAACATTTAGTACCAGATCTTCATTACAAAATACATAGTTTTAATCTAAATACTTCCCTAATGATTTTGAAAGATACAAATGCTTTCTTAAGGTTCATCATTCACTTGTTATCTAATTACTTAGTACTTACACTAGTCTAGATTTTTATTAACCTAAGTTCGGCTAGTAACCGTCTTAGTACTATTTTTGAAGGGCACATAAACTCTTTTATTTAGAATAATAAGGTTATGTATACTACTAATGTAATTACTTTTAACATATATTGTTAAATAAGTCTTGATTCACTATACAAATAATTAGGTGTCATCTCCCTTTAATTTATAAACGGAAAATGCACAAGTACCCCCTCAATCTATGCCTGAAATCTCAGAGACACACTTATACTATACTAAGGTCCTATTACCCCTTGAACTTATATTATATATAATTTTATACCCCTTTTGGCCTACGTGACACTATCTCGTGGGACCAGCGCGTGTTAACATTTTTTTTCAAGCTTGTGGCACGTAGGGTGAAAAAGGGTAGAAAATTATTTAAAAATAAGTTCAGGGGGGGTAATAGGACCTTAGTATAGTATAAGTCTGTCTCTGAAATTTTGGACATAGGTTAGGGGGGTACTTATACATTTTTTCCATTTATAAACTACGAAATTATACACATGTTATACTTCATTGTGACCTTGTTATATGCTTTCTTATATATAGATTTCATTTTTGGACATTTGTTAATTTTTATTACAGGTCTTAAAGTATGATCACATGGAAGAGCTTTAATCTATGAAGAGTTGCAGAATTGAGGGCTAATCATTAGGAAATTTGTTATGCGGGTATTTGATGGGAATACTTAAAAGCATCAACAATGTAGTTTGAACACGTAACATTATATTTTAGTTGTTATTTATATAAAGAGTGATACTTGATCTGGTTTTTCTAGATATAATAAAATATATTATGTTTCTTTTAGAAAATTTAATAATGGAATATTTAATTTGTATTTTCAATTTCAGTACTGCTAAATATGTATAACCAGTACTTATTTTGGTACCTTTATGGTTTGAAAAAAAGAAATATTTTCTTTGAATTGGATGTATTATTAAGAATAAAAATGGACACAAAAGGAGCGAATGACACCTTTTTCAAAATCAGTTTAGTGGTAATTAAAATTATTGCTAAACAAAAGTTTTTAAAGCACGGAATTTTTTGTGTCAATATAGTTGAATTTAGCGGCAATTAAATAGATGCTAAAAACGGGAATTTAGCCATTTTAATAATGAATTTAGCGACCATTATAATTATCACTACAAAATAGTCGTAAAAGTTATAATTTTTAGTGGCACTTTAAAAAGATTTAGTGACAATTTAAAATAGATGCTAAAATATAGATACACTTATTTTTCGGAATGGATTTTGTCGTTAATTGCCGATAAACAATTGTCATTAAAGCCTCTTCCTAGTGGAAATTAAAATAATCTTTACCAGCATTCGTATGAATGACTATTAAAGCCTTTAGCGATGCCACATAAAACGGCAAAAGACTAATGGCCGGTATATGTTATAGTGACAATTACTATTGCTGCTACACATAATTTTAATTGCCGCTAATAGACTTTTTCGTAGTAGTGTGTAACCACCCCTTCTTTATATCCTCTCGGTGCTAAGAATAGCTCCCCCACGGAGTCTTAAACATTCATTACTAAAGGTCAAGCGCTAACTATTGTACACCACATCTCAACTCACGAAGAGTATCCATCCTCTAACCTATCTTCATCTCAACTAACGAAGAGTGTTCACCCCCAAACTCCCCTTTTCATTCATTTAGTCTTTTAGGAAGAGTAGGGAATGATCTAGACAGTTCATCTCTATTCACGAAGAGAGTCCACCTTATAATCCCCATTCACGTTCATTAGCTTCATTCATTCATTTCAAGTGTGTGTGAGTGTGTACATGTGAGCACACTTTTCACATAGTCACCATTTTCACACATTGACTTCTAATCATGCTTACATCTTCATTCATCATATTTCACACACTAGCATGCTTCAAATATACACATTCTCCAATTATACATATCCTACACAAACTATGCAATTCAAGCTTCATAAAGCATATCAACATGAACTTCACCATCACTTTACTTCACATATCAAGCCTTCATGGCCATACTCATAATACATGTATAAATACATATTCACATGCTTCAAGTGAACACAGTCACCAAAGGTGGACCATACCACTCAAGAATATCTCAATGGAAAACTATACAGATAGAGCAACTTACACTTCATCCAAGCTTTCACCACCTTTCATCAATATTTCATAAAGGCAACATAATATAGAATGTATATGCAGTATCTAACCCAAAATACATCAAATAAAACTCAAATTTAACATTATCTAGATAAAATCATTAAACCCACTTCATAAGCCAAAAAGTTGATAATAATTACAGACATGGTTTCTTTGAGGTTTTAACATCAAAATCATCAACTAATACTAAAAACAACTTATTTTAACCATCAAAATATTTTCATACAAAGACCCATACTTAGAGTCAAAGATTAAAGAAGTTAGAGTTTGAAAATCCTTTTTGAAATCTCTTTGAAGTGACTCCTTGAATGAAAGAAAGTTCAAGGATGAACTAACATACCTTAATACGAAGAAAACCACATGATTTGGTGAATAAAACATCCAAAACCTTCAACCCTAGATCAACCTTGAGTTCTAGCTTCAATGGAGTTTGGGAGAGCTTTTGTGAGAGAAGAACCCTTTGAGAGTTTTGAAAATTTTATATCGAAATGAGGGTTTGGCATTTTTGGTGGTGGAATGGGTGTATAATGACCTAAAATGAGTGTACAACACACCCCCAGAATACCCAAACACCCCTACATTAAAAGGGCCCTTTTTGACAAGTCAAACTTTACTTAAAATTTTGGAATTATCGTCAGGGAACAAGTCCGCGACGCAGAGATGCTCCCGCAAGATCTTGCAAATTAAATTTCGAGGAAGGGAGTCCGCGACATGTCCGCGTCGCAGACCAAGATTTTTTCCTAAGCTGTACCAAGTCCACGACACACACTTGTTTCATTTAAGTGCAAAAACTTTGCTTCCTTGGGCAGCTTGCTTGGCCAAAGGTGGGGTCCCTTCGTGGACCCCTAAGTGATCCTTGGGTGGTCGGACCTGAACTTTTCAATCCTATATACTTTGTTTTACCTATTCAAATTCTTTTTTTACAAGTTTTAGACTCCATACAACACATAAAAACATGTACAATACACAAGGACACACTAGCACCACACAAGGCTAGTTTCCGAACGTCTTGGTCGTCCCTTGACGTTTGACTTCCAAATTTCTGCAACTAACTTCTAATTCTAAAATACATTATTTTAACTCATTATTAACTTATAAAACACATGCGAAGCTCTAGTTCAACCTAGTTCATTTTAAGTGCGTCTTCGGGATTCATCCTGACATTTATTCTCATAAAATACAACTCATGCCTGATCACAAACGTAGAATTGAGAATAAAAGGAGAATAAATCCGCCAATGAAAGAGGTAGTAAAAAGGAAATCATCAAGTGGTTGGATGTTGGAGTTATTTATACCATTTAAGATAGTAGTTGGATTTGTCTTGTTCATACTGTGCACAAAAAAGATGGGATTAATGTGGTTCATAATGCGAAGAACGAGCTTGTTCCGATGCATCCTATGACTAGATGGAGTTTATGCATGGACTACCGAAAATTGAATGCTTGGACAAAAAATGACCATTTTTCTATGTCATTCATGGATCAGATGTTTGCCCGCCTTGCTGGTAAGGGCTGGTATTGTTTTCTTGATGGTTATTTGGGATACAATAAGATCTTCATAGCTCATGCATACCAAGAGAAATACCACCTTCACTTACCCTTATGGTACTTTCGCCTTCAAACGAATAATATTTGGGTTGTGTAATGCTTCAGCAACCTTTCAAAATTCCATGATGTCGATATTTTCTGATATGGTGGAGGACACTATTGAGGTATTTATTGATGATTCCTTTGTTATTGGTGACTCATTTGATAGTTGTTTGAGTCATTTGGCTGAGGCTCTTAGAAGGTTTGAAGAGTGCAATCTTGTGCTCAATTAGGAAAAAAGTCACTTCATGGTGAAAGAGGGGATCGTGCTGGGTCATCGAATTTCTAAGAAGGGTATTGAGGTTGATACAGCAAAATTTTGAGCTAATATAAAAGCTTCCAACACCTACCTATGTTAAAGGTGTTAGAAGTTTTCTTGGGGATGAAGCATTTTATAGGAGGTTTATCATGAATTTATCAAAAATTGCACATCCATTGTGCAAATTTATCAAAAAGGAGTGTATGTTTTATTTTGATGATGCTTGTCTGAGAGAATTCAGAGACTTGAAGTAAAAGCTAGTTTCAGCACCTATAATTATTTCACTAGATTGGGGGAAACTGTTTGAAGTGATGTACGATGCAAGTGGAGTGTAGCTTGGTGTGGTATTGGGATAGAGGCGAGAGAATATACTTCATCCTATTTACTATTGCAGAAAATCTCTAAATGTGGCCCTAAATAATAATAGAGTGGCTGAATAGTAACTCCTTGCAGTGGTTTTCGCAATCGAGAAATTTTGATCCTACTTGCTTAGTGCTAAGGTCATAACGCATACAGACCGTTCTGCATTGAGGTATTTGATGAATAAGAAGGATACAAAACCGAGGTTGATTAGATGGGTATTCTTGCTAAAAGAGTTCTATTTTTAGCTGAAATACCGAAAGGAGACATAAAATCAAGTTTCTAATCATTTGTTCAGATTATAGGAGAAAGCTATGATCAATCTAGGATATGGGGATGAAATTAATGATTGTTTTCCAGATGAACAGTTATTGGCGGCTTCTCATGATCCTATTCCTTAGTTAGCAGAATTTTCCAACTACTTTGCAAGTGATATGGTGGAAAAAGTTTATGCATGATGTGAACAAGTTCTTTTGGGATGAGCTTTATTTGTTTCGTACCTGTGTTGGTGGGATTATTCTACGTTGTGTGCTCGAGGTTAAGATGATGACTATATATAAGGGGTGTCATATTTTTGCCTCTTGGTGGACATCATAGTGGTATTTTCACTGTGCAAAAATTTTGAAATCTGGGTATTACTGGCCTACCATCCACCAAGATGCTCATGATTTCACCAAGTCTTGTGATCGTTGCCAAAGATAAGGAGGAATTTGAAAGAGGCAAGAGCGACCTATGAATCAGACTTTTGTGATTGAGTTGTTTGTTTTTTGGGGCATTGATTTTATAGGTCTATTTGTGAGTTCACATGGGGTGAAATATATTCGTGTTGCGGTTGATTATGTGTTGAAATGGGTGGAAGAAATTGTGCTTTCAAACAGTGAAGGTAAAACTGTCACCGAATTCCTGAAAAAAAAAAACTTCTCCAGATTTTGTACACCTAGGGAAATTATCAGCGATGGAGGTTCCCTCTTTTGCAATAAGTTATTCAAAGTGTTGCTAGAGACGTATGGAGTTCATCACAATTTAGTCACTCCTTACCACCTGCAGTCGAGTGAGCAAGTTAAAGTGTCCAACAGAGAGATAAAGCAAATTCTTGCTAAGACTGTGCATGCTAATAGAATTGATTAGTCAAGAAGGCCTGATGATACTCTATGGGCCTATCATATCGCATTTAAGAATCTCATAAGTATGTCCTCCTACAAATTTGTATATGGGAAGGCTTGCCATTTGACGGTAGGGCTAGAGCATAAATGTTGGCGCTAAAGAAGTTGAATTTGGATTGGGGTGATGCATCGAGTCAGAGAGTGCATGACAGGAATGAGCTTGATGATTTTATCCTAAAAGCATAGGAAAGTTCAGCCTTGTAGAAGGAAAATATGAAGAAGTATCATGATCAAAAGATCGTAAAGTGTGAATTTGTTGCGGATGATATGATGCTTCTATTCAACTCTAGGTTGCGAATTTTTCCTGGAAATCTCAAGTCCAAGTAGACCGGGTCATTCATAGTCCCTCAAGTGTTCCCATATGGAGTGGTCGAGCTCAAGTACAAAAAGTGAACAAGGTTCAAGGTAAATGAGAAAAGGATCAAGGTCTACATGGGTATAAAAGAAAAAGTGAGGGAAGTGGTTGAGGCCTACTATCTTGATGAAGTCTGAGTAATCAAGAGGCCTGCTTCGTGGTGCAACGTTAAATATCAAGAGCTACTTGGGAGGCAACCCAATACGTACAATCTAGCCAACTATAGGTTTTTCTTTTCGATCTAGGAGTTCCTTTGTTAATCTGATTTTTTGTAATTCTTTAGGTTGGTAATTTATTTTTGTATTAGTGTTGGCTAGATATAACATAGGGTCTATGATTAAAGTTTCCAGAATATGTCAAAAGAATGTCCAAACGGTAGCTACATGTGCAGGGATGAAATGTCAAATCTGCAGAAAATATTTGTTGCAGAGGTCTACAGACCCCATAATCGGTCAGTGGTTCCATCCACAAACTGTGAATGGCGTCCTTAGATTCCAGGTAATTAGCTTAAACTTTTCTAGTGTTGAGTGACCTACGGACCTGACCCACGGCCCGTAGACGGGGTTTCATGTGTCCAAATCTAGGGTTCTATTAACCCGAACCGGACCCTTTTTTAATAAAAAATCTTCATTTTTAAATTTTCGACCACTTCCCATTTTCTCTCATAACCGTTTCTAGCCCCTCCAAAGCCCAAATTCCCTCATTATATCCCCAAATCACTCCCATATCTTATATATATCATCTACTCTCCCAAAGTTTCATTCCCCTCTCTCTCCTATAATTGATCACTCCCATTATCCTCTCACCAAAAGAGTTCAAGGTCCGGGTTTAGTGTCACAAGGTCTACAGAGTCTATGGCATCAAAGAATCACCCACTCCAAATACTTGTAAGGTAATGATTTAACTTAACTTTTAATTTCGGCATTCGTTGCTCAATACATGAAGTCATTAAGTGAATCTAGACCTTAGGTTGTTTTTGTATGAAATTGGATGATAAATTGTAGTTAGAAACATCCTTAGGACGATAGAATGCGATTTTGTTGTCTTTGTAGTCTAAATGGAAATTTTGACTTAGGGTTCCTAGTTTTGTATGCTACAAAAGATAAATAATGAGTAATCATAACCCTAGGGATGACAAACTGTCATAAATTATGTTGAAATGCATGATTAGAGTTAGGTTGATTGTTTGAATGGTTGAAAAATGGTTTACACATGAAGCATGTCTTATACCCGGCATAGAACTGACCCACGAGACCCCGTCCACAGACCGTAGGTCAACCTATGGACCGTAGATCAGGTATGTGGGTATGTTTACATGAAGAATCCACTAAGTGTTGAACCACTGAGGTGGACTACGGTTCGTAGGTCAACCTAAGGACCATTTTGCACATTAGAGCCTAAATTTTTGGGACCTATGACCTATAAAGGGGACCCACGGATCATAGGTCAACATATTGACTGTACGTACGCACAGTAGGTGGCCACTTATGCTACTGCCCTAATTTCATTATGTTTTTGTTCTTGTTCATTCATTTTCTAAAATATTTTTGTGCATGTCATTGATTTATTTTGGTACTAGCTAGGTCTCTACAAGTACCATGGGTCCAAAGAAAGCTCTGGTCTACACGGCGACAACCAAGTCCAAATTTGTGTCCACTACAAGAAAATATAAACACGACGACTTTTATTAAGTGACATTTGAAACAAATATCAAAAAATAAAGGTAACGATATTTATGGAAAAATGTTATAAACAATGACACTTGATGTCAACTGTCATAAAAAAATGACATTTGATATCAAATATCATAAAAATAATGACATTTGGTCAAAAATTTTACTATGATAATGAAATTTATTGTAAAATGTCATTGGTTTTAGCAACATTTAACGAAAATGTCACATAAATGATGATATTTGCTAGAAAATATCACATATAATAATGGCATTTATTGCAAAATGTCGTTGTTTTAGCGACATTTTGTAACACTTTAAAATCCAAGACGAGTCTTAGAGCCTAAAATAGGTGTCATGGGGTCTATGAACTGTTTTAAGACCTATTTTAATGAATATAGGTCAGTTAGGAAGCTTAAGAACCAAAACGTCCAAGAACGTCCATGACGTTACGAAACTAGGTCTAAGGTGTACTAGCGTGCCTTAGCCTATCTGACTAGATTTTAAGAGTCAAATATCCATGAAATTAGGTGGAAGGGTGTATAATAAGTGTTAAGGATGATTCCTGGTCGAACCGTAAGGGTAAGACTCCCCAAGGACCAACCAAGGTCCCTTAAGGAGGACCCTAGCACGTAGGAGGCAACACTGGCTAGGCAGTGTGCAACCACGAAAAGCATCGACGGCTCGTGTGTGGATCGAGGCATCGATGCCCACCATATTACCTCACTTTTATAAAATATTGGAGGCCCTCAGATACAAAGTCTCTGAACTCAACAACGGTTGTGCAGAACCGAAGCCACAGTGCCCATCAACTCACAGACGGACCGTTGACGGGGTTTCGTTTGTGAGGGTCAATTTTTCTGCACAATTTAAGTTAAGTCCAATTAAAATAATTAAGGGGTTTAGGGGTTATTTACGGATAAAATGAAGATTAATTAACTAATTTAACCTCCCATATAAAGACCCCAACCCTCATTAATCTAAACACAACTCACAAAATAAACTCTCTTCCTTCTCTCTTCTTTCTCGCTCTATTTGGAAGCCACCATTGAAGACAAGATAGGGGGAGTTTTTGGGGGCTGGAAAGGGATGATTTCACCATCAAATATTCATCAAACATTAAGGTATGGGATCTAAATTCACCTTTGAGACTCTTTCCTCAAAGGGTTCTTTCAAAATGGATTTCAAAAGTGGAGTTTTCATATGGGTTTCATCCAATTAAGAAATTGATGTTGTGAACCGAGTTGTATATGGTTTCGTTAGGATATAGTGGATAGATTAACTTGTATTTTAACTTGATTATGATCAATTTTGATAGTTTGGCTCAATTTTAAGATTATGATCCTTAACCCTTAACCCCAGGTTGATCTTGATGTAAATTGAGTTGTGATTGATTCAATTGTCTTGATTATGGGTTAAATCACTAATAGATGATGTTGTTGCACCAATAATTAACAACTAGAATGAATTTTTGTCTTTCATACTAATCTTGAGAAGTGATCAAGATTATGGAAATTCGCCTAAGTAACCTTGTTTTAAGCATTGATTTGGTATTGGCGTAGTGACTCTTGTAGTACCTATGATTATATTGATTATTGAATTATGATGTTGAACATCCAAATTAGATTGAATTTTGGTTTTATGGTAAGGCCTAAATGATGAACAATGAGGAAGACTTGGTAAGTCTTAGAATCTCTATCTTTGCTTCCAATCGTGATTAATTATGGTTAAGTCATGATGTTATATTGGAGTATGCCCTATAGTAGGATGATACGGTGGTATGATGTTTAATTGAAATGTCTTCATTATCGTTGTGAGTTTTATTAAGATGTAAATGCTATAAGGATTGTGATGTATACCAATGTCCCTTATATGAATTGATATGTAATGTTTAACCTCACCTATATGAATTATGATGAAAATATTTATACTCATAAAATTCTTATTGAGATACTGATGATGATGATTATACAAGGGGTATACCCTATGACCTAAACTAAGCTATGATTGATAAGTAAAGGCTTTAAAACATTTCAAAGAGGGACTCTAGCTTAGCACCGAGTGAACTAGATTGAGGAGTGTCCCTTCCCACAAGGTAGGAGCACTACATTACTCTTGAGATTGGAGACTACAATGCATGGAGAATAAAGAGGGTCCAACATATCTCCTAGTTCTTAATCTATGTTGCCCCATAGGAATACTAGCTAGTGGATCCACGTAGTTGCTATGTTTCTTGTTTAGGTACTACGTTGGCAAGTAGTCCGCCTTCTTTCAGTGTAGGGTTTCATAACACCGGATCCAACACTAGCTCATGTGGTCTATGTCGGTTAGGGAATGATTTTCCAAAAAGGTTAAAGGATTTGAACTCTAACTTGGATAACCTAAGGGGTCTAGCTTAGTCTAGGTAGGGGTATGAGACTCTACCTAAGCATTGCAATAGTTAGCCTTAAGGGGAGTCTTAAGAGTATGTTATTATATATGTTTATGTTATGATGATATATGATATATACATGATGAACTTGCACATTGTAGATACTATATGTTGGTTAGTTCACTTATGAGTATGTGTTGGGTTATATTGTTAAAATATGATGAAACATATAACTAAATGTTATATTATGTGATGTTGGACATTGGTTATGGTTTCTAGTTGAGGATACTTGACTGAGTAAGGTTATGGGGCTTTGCTTGGTCATTACACTTGTTGACTTGATAAGGATTCATGAGTAGTTGTCTTGCTTATTATAATATAATTGACTCTTATTCATACTTGTGATGTTATTCCTTGATGATAGGGTTGTAGTAAATCATGGGTTCAAGTATGTTGGGATAAATATTACTTGTTTGAGTTAGTAAGCATGTTTGGTTGATTGGTATGACTTGCTTGATTTTGCATTAGACTTTTAAAAGGGTAAAAATGGCATGTTTTGACTAAATGTCCCCTTTTAGCATGTTTAGCTCTTATATGTGCATATGGTCTCATACTTAGTACATGTGGAGTACTAATACCATTTTCTTCCTTTTTCCCAAAAATTTTAGGTTTCGATCGTTGAAGGCTCATTTGAAACGACTTGGGAAGGCTTGGATATTTTCTATCATCCAAGTGGGTAGGTCCTCACTTTCTGAGGGCGATGTCAATATCTTTCCTATGAAGTTCCTTTGTTTTTCTAAGACTTTTATGTTCATTCCACTTTCTTTGTGTACGACTTGTATAAGCCTATATATGGGTTTTTTACATTTGTTGTAGGGCTACGCCCAAATTGTAATAATCGTTTAGATGGTATGAGATGAGACAATCTTTGAGACTATCTTTGTATCTTATATATATCTAAGTGCAATAAAAGTAGAAGGCTATGTAACCTTCCTATACGAAGGGTCAATGTATACTCAATACGTATATATTATGTGTATGTACAGGTCTATGTAAATCACAAATTGGTGTAATGAAAGTTTTAAATTTTTCTGCATTTTTAACCTATGAATGTAATGATATGAGACTAAGAGGCTAGTCTTAATCCTTGGGAAAGGACGACGATGATGGTTATGTCAGGGGATAAATCCGGATGTGACAAACTTGGTATCAGGAGAAAGAAGTATAATATCGTTGAGTTATGTCCACGTCTATATAGGTTTGTATTCATAATTGTGAAGCACGCCACACTTATGAATAGAAACCTATATGATGCCTTGGAATCACTCTTTTTTTTTGAAATTCTACATCGTGTTGTTAGAGTAATGGTGTTCTTTTGCATCTAATCCCATTGTTGTTCTTATAGGAAGAATGAACACTCACAGGAATGCGGCTAGAAAGCTTGAAGAGGAAGTTTCCAATGCGGTAGATCCTCCCCGTAGTGAGCAAGTTCCTCTACTTGAAGAAGATGCTAATGTTGACCAAGCTCCGGACAATCCTCCACCCTTGACGGATGGAGATATAAGGGCTTCCCTCAATCAATTGGATCAAGCCGCCACTGTTCAAGCCCAAGCTATGATGGCCTAAGCCAACCGGGAGCTTGTACCCCCTCGTCATCAACAAGTCACTACTATGGCTTTCCGTCATAGGGATTTCACTCGGATGAATCCTCTTACTTTCTATGGGTCTAAGGTCGAGGAAGACCCCCAAAAATTCATCGATGAAGTGCATAAAATACTTTTGTCTATGGGGTTGTTTACGAGTGAGAAGGCCGAGTTCTCCATTTATCAACTCAAGGACGTGGCTCAAGCATGTATTGTGCAATGGAGGGATAATAGGCCCTTGAGAGTGGTCCTTTGACATTGGAGATCTTCAAGAAGGCTTTTTGTTGATCGGTTGTTTCCTAGGGAGATGAGGGAGGAAAAAGTGGTGGACTTCATCAACCTTCACCAGGGAGGTATGAGTGTTCATGAATACTCTTTGAAAGTCACTAAGTTGTCGAAATATGCTCCTTCTTTGGTTTCCGATCCTAGAGATGAAATGAGCCGCTTTGTGACGGGGGTGTCGGATGATTTGCAAAAGGAGTGTCATTCGGCTATGCTACACGACAACATGAACATTTCTTGTCTTATGGTGCATGCCAAGAGGGCAAGATCTTATAGGCTTGAGATACAAGACAAGCCTAAATTTAAGAAGCGGGTTTCAAGTGAAGTCCCTTCCAAGTTCCCAAAAGCTAGTGGTCATAGGGTGTCTAACCGAAAATTCAAGAAGGGAAAAGGTACTAATTCACCAATCGAGAAGCCAACTTGTGGGAAGTGTTGCAAGAAATACGTTTATTGCCTTAAGGGGACAGATAATTATTTTGGTTGTGGCAAGAATAGGCACAAGGTGAGGGATTGCCCTAATGTGAGGAGTCAAGACAAGGGTAGTGGTCAAGCCCAAGCAAGTGCTTCTAATGAGGTATCAAAGAATAACCGCTTCTATGCTCTCCGCTCTATGGGTGAGCAAGAGACTTCTCTCGATGTGGTGACCGGTATGTTGAAAGTCTTCTCTATTGATGTATATGCCTTAGTTGATCCTGGATCTACTTTATCCTTTTTAACTCCTCTAGTAGCCAAAAAATTTGATGTCTTACCCGATAGTTTGCATGAACCTTTTATAGTATCTACTCCGGTGGGTGAGTTGGTTGTTGCTAAAAGCGTATATAAAAATTGTCCAATAATGTTGCCCAACAGAGTTTCTTATGTTGATCTAGTAGAACTAGATATGATAGATTTTGATATTATATTGGGTATGGTTTGTTTGCATGCTTGCTTTTCTTCTATTGTTTGTAGGACAAAGGTGGTGAAGTTTGACTTTCCAAATGAACCCATTGTAGAGTGGAAGGGGGGAAACTCTATTCCAAGAGGTCGTATCATATCTTGTCTAAAAGCATGCAAAATGATCTCTAAAGGTTGTCTATACCGTATTGTAAGAGTCCAAGATCTAGACTCGAAATTCCTCCCATTGAGTCGGTCCCCGTAGTGAGTGAATTTCCATAGGTTTTTCCTAATGACCTTCCTGGTATTCCTCCCGAATGCGAAATGGACTTTTTTATCGATTTGATACCGGATACGAATCTCATTTCAATTCCTCTTTATAGGATGGCCCCGGCTGAATTGAAAGAGTTGAAGGCTTAACTCAAGGATATACTAGACGAAGGCTTCATAAGACCTATTATTTCTCCATGGGGTGCTCCGTTTTATTTGTAAAGAAGAAGGATGGGTCCTTGAGAATGTGTATTGATTACCGTCAACTCAACAAGGTCACCATTAAGAATAAGTATCCTCTCTCTCAGATTGTCGACTTGTTTGATCAACTACAAGGGGAGAGCTGCTTTTCAAAAATTGACTTGAGATTGGTGTATCACCAACTTAGGGTGAGAAGCGAGGATGTACCAAAGACGACCTTTTGGACTAGGTATTGGCACTATGAGTTCTTGGTAATGTCTTTCGGTCTCATAATGCTCCGACGGCATTTATGGACCTAATGAATAGAGTGTTTCTAAATTTCCTAAATTTATTTATCATTGTCTTTATTGACAATATCTTGGTATATTCGAAGAATGAGGGTGATCACATGGGTCATTTGAGGGTGGTATTGAAAACCCTTAAGGAACATCAATTGTTTGCCAAATATAGCAAGTGTGAGTTTTTGTTGAGGTCGGTGGCATTTCATGGGCACATCATCTCTACTGAGGGAGTTAAGGTAGACCCAAGGAAAACGGAGGCGGTGAAGGATTGGCCGAGACCATTAACTCCAACCGACATTAGGAGTTTCTTGGGTCTACCAGGTTATTATCAGAGGTTCATGGATGGTTTTGCATCCATTGCATCTCCCATGACTACTTTGACCCAAAAGTGTAAGAAATTTGAGTGGTCGGGGGCATTTGAGAGAAGTTTTCAAATGTTAAAAGATGGGCTTACTTCCGCTCCGGTGTTGAACTTACCGGAGGGTACAAAGGGTTTTGTTGTGTATTGTGTCGCATCCCGTGTGAGTCTAGGGTGTGTGTTTATGCAACATGGGAAAGTGATAGCATGCGCTTCTAGGCAACTTAAGGTACATGAGCGAAACTATCCCACTCATGACCTTGAGTTAGCGGCCGGGGTGTTTGCCTTTAAAATATGGAGGCATTACTTGTACGATGTACATGTTGATGTCTTTACCAACCATAAGAGTCTCCAATATGTTTTTACCCAAAAAGAGTTGAATATCCAGCAAAGAAGGTGGTTAGAATTTTTGAAAGATTATGACATGAGTGTCCTCTATCACTCCGACAAGGCTAATGTGGTTGCAGATGCTCTATTCGTATGACTATGGGTAGTTTATCCCACATTGATGAAGCCAAGAAAGACCTAGTGAGGGATTTACATAGGTTAACTAGGTTGGGGTGTGATTAGATGATCCTTCGGATGGTGGTTACATGGTCCATAATAACTCGGAGTTATCATTGATGGTTGAGGTGAAGTCAAAGCAACACCTTGACAAATCATTGATGGAGTTTAAGGAAACGGTCCTCGGCAAGCTTAATGAGGCATTTTCCCTAGGGGGGAATGTTGTTTTAAGGTGCCAAGGGAGATTATGTGTTCCCAAGGTAGATGTGTTGAGGGACCAGATCCTAGAAGAAGCCCATGGGTTCCGCTACTCAATTCATCCAGGTTCGACAAAAATGTATCATGACCTTAGGGAAATTTATTGGTGGGAAGATATAAAGAAGGACATAGCGGTGTTTGTCACTAAGTGTCCAAATTGCCAAGTAAAAGTCGGGTGGCTTACTACAAGAGATCCAAATTCCTAGTTGGAAGTGGGAAGACATTAATATGGATTTTGTAGTAGGTTTACCTCGGACTCAAAGGTCATATGACTCTATATGGGTGGTTGTGGATAGGTTGACTAAGTCCGCTCTATTTATTCCCGTCAAGTCTACTTATTCGGAGGAAGATTATGCTAGTATCTTCATAGATGAGATTGTGTGTCGCCATGGTATTCTGTTATACATCATATCGGATCGGGGTGCACAATTCACATCTGAGTTTTTGAGGTCATTTCAAAAAAGGTTGGGTACTAAGGTGAAGTTGAATACCTTTTTTCATCCCCAAATGGATGGTCAAGCAGAACGTACATTCAAACTCTCGAGGATATGCTTAGGGATTACATTATTTATTTTAAAGGAAATCGGGATAAGCATTTTCCTTTGGTGGAGTTTTCTTATAATAATAGTTTTCATTCATTTGTTTCCATGGATCCCTATGAAGACTTGTATGGTAGGAGGTGTAGGTCTCATATTGTACGGTTTGAAGTGGGTGAGCCTTCACTTCTTTGTCCCGATTTGGTTTATAAGACTTTGGAAAAGGTTCATATCATAAGGAACTTGTTGCAAACGGCCTATAGTCGGCAAAAGCCTTATGCCGATCGTAGGAGAAGGGATTCGGAGTTTGAAGAAGGTGATAAGGTGTATTTGAAAATTTCACCAATTAAAGGGGCGGTTAGATTTGGCAAGAAAGGGAAGTTGAATCCTTGTTATGTGGGTCCCTATAAAATCTTGCAAAGGGTTGGTAAGGTTGCCTATGAATTGAAACTTCCTAGTGAATTGGGTTCGGTTCATCCTGTTTTCCATGTTTCTAAGTTGAAAAAGTGTATCGGTGATCCCGAGTACATTCCTCCTATTGAGGGTCTTGGTTTCAAGGATAATCTCTCCTTTGAGGAAGTTCCCGTTCAATTTCTTAATAGGCAAGTCAAGAAGTTAAGGAATAAAGAGGTGGTTTCCGTAAAAGTGTTATGGAAGAATCACCTAGTTGAGGGTGCAACATGGGAGGCCGAGGCCGACATGAAGTCCCATTACCCTTATCTTTTTTTATTATTAAGGTTAGTCAGTCTTTTTAATAATATAAATATGACTAGAAATTGAAGTTTCATGATTTTTGGCGAAGTCTTGCAAAAATGTGCATTTTGGGTGCATTACAGAGAAGTAGTACCTTTGAAACTTGAAATTTTGCATTTTTGGTTTGTTTATGTTATGTTGTGTATTTTGACATGGTGAGTCTTAGTGAAAAGTTATGTGAACTATTGATAAGTTTAACTTTGTGCTAATTGACTCATGTAGTGTACGTTGACCTCATGTGTGTTATGAGAAGGAAACACCTCATGATGAAGTGTTTTGAGCCTTATATTTGATAATTGGAGTTTTGAAATTTTCCTTGTTGAAATGATATGATTTATGTTGATACGATATTGTTGATTGGTTGGGCTGCTAGTCTTGAGTCTATTTCTTCCTTCAAAAGAGTTTTAGTGTCATTCGGGGACGAATGTTCCTAAGGGGGGATAATGTAACACATTGAAAATCCAAGACGAGTCTTAGAGCCTAACATAGGTGCCATGGGGTATATGCACTGTTATAAGACCTATTTGAATGTTATAGGTCAGTTAGGAATCTTAAGAACCAAAACATCCAACAACGTCCATGAAGCTCAGAAACTAGTTCTAAGAGGTACTAGTGTGCCTTAGCCTATTTTACTAGCTTTTAGGATTTGGAAATTCATGAAATTAGGTGGAAGGGTGTATAACAAGTGTTAAGGATGATTCGTGGTCTAAATTTTTGGGTACGACTCCCCCTAGGACCAACCAAGGGGCCTTGAGGAGGACCCTAGCACGTAGGAGGCAACACTACCTATGTAGTCTGCAACCACGAGAAGCGATCAACGAATCGTGTGTGGATCGACGACGAGTCGATGGCCACCTTCGTCCCACACTTAGAAAATTTTTTGGAGTTCCTCAGATGCAATGTCTCTGAACTCAACGACGGTTGTGCAGCACGGAAGGCACAGTGCCCATCGACTCACAGACGGACCGTCGACCGGGTTCCGTCTGTGAGGGTCCATTTTTCTGCATAATTTAAGTTTAGTCCAATTGAAATAATTAAGGGGTTTAGGGGTTATTTAGGTATTAAAGGAAGATTAATTAACTAATTTACCCCCCCCCCCCATATAAAGACCCCAACCCTCATTAATCTAAACACAACTCACAAAATAAACTCTCTTCCTTCTCTCTTCTTTCTCTCTCTATTTAGAAGCCACCATTGAAGACAAGCTAGGGGGAGGTTTTGGGGGTTGGAAAGGGTAAATTTCACCTTCAAATCTTCATCAAACTTTAAGGTATGGGATCTAATTCACATCTGAGACTGTTTCCTCAAAGGGTTCCTTCAAAATGGATTTCAAAAGTTGCGTTTTCATGTGGGTTTCATCCAATTATGAAATTGATGTTGCGAACCATGTTGTTTATGGTTTATTTAGGATATAATGGATATATTAACATGTATTTTAAATTTATTTATGATCTATCGTGATAGTTTGGTTCAATTTGAAGATTATGATCCATAACCCTTAACCTTAGGTTCATCTTGATGTAAATTGGGTTGTGATTGATTTAATTGTCTTTATTATGGGTTACATCACTATTATATGTTGTTTTTGCACCAATCATTAACAATTATAATGAATTGTTGTCTTTCATGCTAATCTTGACAAGTGATCTAGGTTACGGATATTGGCCTAAGTAATCTTGTTTTAAGCATTGATTTGGTATTGGTGTAGTGACTCTTCTAGTATTGTTATCATGTTAATTATTGAATTATGATGTTGAAAATCTAAACTGGATTGAATTGAGGTTTTATGGTAAGGCCTAAATGATGAACTATGAGGAAGACTAGGTAAGTCTTAGAATCTCTATCTTTACTTCCAATTGTGATTAATTATGGTTAAGTCATGATGTTTTATCGGAGTATGCCTTATATAAGGATGATAGGGTGGTATGATGTTGAATTGAAATGTCTTCATTATCGTTGTGAGGTTTATTAAGATGTAAATGCTATAAGGATTATGATGTATACCAATGTCCCTTATATGAATTGATATGTAATGTGTTAACCTCACCTATATGAATTATGATGAAAATATTTATACTCATAAAATTCTTATTGAGATACTGACGATGATGATTATACAAGGGTTAGACCCTCTGACCTAAACTAAGCTATGATTGATAAGTAAAGGCTTTAAAACATTTCAAAAAGGGACTCTAGCTTAGCACCGAGTGAACTAGATTGAGGAGTGTACCTTGCCACAAGGTAGGAGCACTACATTACTCTTGAGATTGGAGACTACAACGCATGGAGAATAAAAAGGGTCCAACATATCTCCTAGTTCTTGAACTATGTTACCCAGAATACTAGCTAATGGATCCACGTAGTTGCTATGTTTCATGTTTAGGTACTACCTTGGCAAGTAGTCCGCCTTCTTTCAGTGTAGGGTTTCATGACACTGGATTCCATACTAGCTCACTGGTCAATGTCGGTTAGGGCAAGATGTTCCAAAAAGGTATAATGAATTAAAGGATTTGAACTCTAACTTGGATAATCTAAGGGGTCTAGCTTAGTCTAGGTAGGGGTATGGGACTCTACATAAGAATTGAACTAGTTATCCTTGAGGGGAGTCTTAAGAGGATTCTTTTATATATGCTTATGTTATGATGATATATGATATGTAAATGATGAACATGCACATTGTTGATACTATATTTTGGTTAGTTCACTTATGTCACGACCCAACCCGATGGGCCGTGACTAGTGCCCGTTTTGGACACCCACATACAAACCTGCTAAGTATAACCAACTGAAACTAAGACAATATGGAATTTAATCAAATCAAGCCGACCCCAATGTCATATATATATAAGAGGACCTGTCTCATAAGGAGTCATAACCATTCAACCATAACAGCATACGCGAGCCGACAAGGCCGCCACTATTCAAAGCATAATAACATACGTATGCCGACAAGGCTGCCACTACACAATACACAATGATGTACGCAGCCGACAAGGCTGCCCCTGTACAAGCGGACATCCCAAACAAACCATGTCCAGACCATTATCCAAAACATATATATACAACCCACATAATGTCCATAGACCTCTAAGAGTACATTAGTGAAACTCGACGGGACAGGGCCCCGCCATAC
>NC_028642.1:32679653-32691785 GCF_001406875.1 Solanum pennellii
AGAAGAAGATGATATGCAGCAATGCATTTCACCACTTTATTTAGCATGGAGTGGATTTCTCCACCTCATTTAATAGTATGAAGTGGAGGCAGCCCCCCTCTACACCTGTCCACTAAGGCCAGCCCACAATCTGATCCCTTTTTAATTTTTGCCTTGAGTGGTGGGGCCCACTGGATTAAATTAATCCTAATCAGCCACCAATTATGAGTGGTGGGGCCCATTGGATTAAATCAATCCAAATTAGCCACTAATTAATCCCTCACTTAAAGTTAATGGCACTTACATTAGCCAACTCATACTTAATATCACATTTGGAAATAACATCCTTGCCTAATATTTCTTTACGTCTTCTAGATCACGATGCGCACTACGTATAAAAAAAAATACGAGGCATAACAACTTATGAGTATGTGTTGTGTTATATTGTTAAAATAAGATGAAAAGTATATCTAAATGTTATATCATGTGAAGTTGGACATTGGTTATGGTTTCTTGTTGAGGCTACTTGATTGAGTAAGGTTATGGGGCTTTGCTTGGTTATTGCACTTGTTGACTTGATAGGGATTCATGATTAGTTGTCTTGATTATTATGATATAATTGACTCTTATTCATACTTGTTATGTTATTCCTTGATGATAGGGTTGTAGTATATCATGGGTTCAAGTATGTTCGGAAACGTAGTACTTGTTTGAGTTAGTAAGCATGTTTGGTTGATAGGTACGACTTGCTTGCACTAGACTTTTAAAAGGGTAAAAATGGCATGTTTTAACTAAATGTCCCTTTTTAGCATGTTTTGCTCTTATATGTGCATATGGTATCATACATAGTACATGTGGAGTACTTACCCCATTTTCTTCATTTTTCCCAAAAACTTTAGGTTTCGGTCGTTGAAGGCTCATTCGAGACGACTTGAAGAAGGCTTGGATATTCTCTATCATCCAAGTGGGTAGGTCCTCACTTTCCGAGGGCGATGTCAATATCTTGCCTATGAAGTTCCTTTATTTTTCTAAGACTTTTATGTTCATTCCACTTTCATTGATGTAGGGATATGCCCAAATTGTGATGATCGTTTACATGGTATGAGATAAGACAACCTTTTAGAGTATCTTCTATCTTATATATGTATGTGAAATAAAAGTAGAAGGCTATGTAACCGTCTTATACGAAGGGTCTATGTATACTCGATACGTGTATATTATGTGTATGTAGAGGTCTATGTAAACCTGCAAGTAGTTGTAATTAAAGTTTTAGCGTTTTCAACCTATGAATGTAATGATATGAGTCTAAGAGGCTAGTCGTAATTTTTGGGAAAGGACGACGACGCTGGTTACGTCTAGGGGGTAAACCCAGATGTGACAAACTTGGTATCAGAGTATGAGGTTGAATATCGGTTATTTATGTCTCTCTCTCTACCACGTCTATGTAGGTTTGTATTCATAATTGTGAAGCTCGCCACATTTATGAATAGGAACCTATGTGATGCCTAGTAATCACTCTCTTTTTTGGAAATCCTATATCTTGCCGTTAGAGTATTATTATGGTGTGTTTTTCATTTAATCCCATTGTTCTGCTTATAAAAGAATGAACACTCGAAGTAATGCGACTCAGGCTTGAAGAGGAAATTGCTTATGCGGGAGCTCCTCCCCGTGGTGAGCAAGTTCCTCCACTTGAAGAAGATGCTAATGTTGACCAAGCTCTAGCCAATCCTCCACCCTTGACAGATGGAGATATATGGGCTTCCCTCATTCAATTGGCTACATCCGCCACTGTCCAAGCCCAATCTATGATAGCCCTAGCCAACCGGTAGCTTGTGCCCCGTCCTCATCAACAAGTCACTACTGTGGCTTTCTCTCTATGGGATTTCACTCGAATGAATCCTCCCGTCCTCATCAGCAAGTCACTACTGTGGCTTTCTGTCTAAGGGATTTCACTAGAATGAATCCTCTTACATTCTATAGGTCTAAGGTTGAGGAATACCCCCAAGAATTCATCGATGAAGTCTATAAAATAGTTTAGGCTATGGGGTTGTCCACGAGTTAGAAGGCCGAGTTGGCCACTTATCAACTCAAAGACGTGGCTCAAGCATGGTTTGTGCAATGCAGGGATAATAAGCCCTTGAGAGGTGGTCCTTTGACTTGGGAGATCTTCAAGAAGGCTTTTGTTGATCAGTTCTTTCCTAGGGAGATGAGGGAGGAAAAAGTGGTGGAATTCATCAACAATTGCAAAGGAGTTATGAGTGTTCACGAATAATATTTTAAAATCACTAAGTTGTCGAAATATACTCCTTCTTTGGTTTCTGATATATGTACATAATGAACTTGCATATTGTAGATACTATATGTTTGGTTAGTTCACCTATGAGTATGTGTTGGGTTATATTGTTAAAATAAGGTGAAACATATATCTAAGTGTTATATAATGTGAAGTTAGACATTGGGTATGGTTTTTTATTGAGGATACTGATTAAGTAAGGTTATAGGGCTTTGCTTGGTCATTGCACTTGTTGACTTGATGAGGATTCATGAGTAGTTGTCTTGCTTATTATGATATAATTGACTATTATTCATACTTGTGATGTTATTCCTTGATGATAGGGTCGTAGTAAATCATGGGTTCAAGTATGTTGGGATACATATTACTTGTTTGAGTTAGTAAGCATGTTTGGTTGATTGGTATGACTTGCTTGATTTTTCATTATACTTTAAAAGGTTAAAAATGGCATGTTTTGACTAAATGTCCCTTTTTAGCATGTTTTGATCTTATATGTGCATATGGTCTCATACTTAGTACATGTGGAGTACTAACCCCATTTTCTTCCTTTTTCCCAAACATTTTAGGTTCCGGTGGTTGAAGGCTCATTCGAGACGACTTGAAGAAGGCTTGGATATTCTCTATCATCCAAGTGGGTAGGTCCTCACTTTCCAAGGGCGATTCTAATATCTTGCCTATGAAGTTCCTTTGTTTTTCTATGACTTTTATGTTCATTCCACTTTCATTGTGTACGACATATATAAGCCTATATGTGGCTTCTTTACATTTGAAGTAGGGCTATGCAAAAATTGTGATGACCGTTTAGATGGTATGTGATGAGACAATCTTTGAGACTGTCTTTCTACCTTATATATTTGTAAGTGCAATAAAAGTAGAAGGCTATGTAACATTCCTATACGAAGGGTCTATGTATACTCGATACGTACATATTATGTGTCTGTAGAGGTCTACGTAAACCTCCAAGTAGGTTTAATGAAAGTTTTAAATTTTTCCGCTTTTTCAACCTGTGAATGTAATGACATGAGATTAAGAGGCTAGTCTTAGTCATTGGGACAGGACGACGACGCCGGTTACGTCTAGGGGGTAAACCCGGATGTGACTCATTTAGCAAAAAATGTGATATAAATGATGACATTTGCTACAAATATCGAATAAAATATAACATTTATTGGAAAATGTTATTAGTTTTAGTAATGTTTAGAAGAAAAAAATTCACTTAAATAGTGACATTCAACATATATGTTGAATATATTATGGCATCTGCAAAATGTCATTCATTATAAAGACATTTAGAAAAAAATTTCACTAAAATAGTGTTATTTGTTGTAAAATGTCATTATTTTAGTGACTTTTAGTAAAAATGTTGTTAAAATATCAACATTTAATACAAATGTAGCATATATTATGACATATATTGCAAACTGTAATTGATTTGATCATCATATAGTGAAAATATCATTATAGCAGTGAAACTTTTATATAAATATCGAATATATTATGTCATATGTTGAAAATCGTTGATGATGTATATGACATATGATGAAAAGTACCGTTAAATCCTAGTGCGGACCCACGTGGGATCGTGAATCCCCTTGGTAAGAAAATATACGGTATACATAAGGTAGATTTTCTGTATTTCTAAAGATATATATTTTGAATTCCCTTAATAACAAAGAGAAACTGATGGCGCAGTGGTAAGTACCCTTGAAATTAGGTTGTATGCAATGGTTTGCGTCTATGTGTAAGCATTTTATCTTTCTTTTTTTTCTTCAGTTTTGTATTTTTTTTTTAAATTTCATTTTTTCTTTCAAGTTCTTTTATAGTTTTTGTTTTTTATTAAAAAAGTGATAAAGTGTAGTTTTAAAACCCAAAAGAATTCAAGGTTCCCATTTCTAAAGGCTTATTTATAGATTTATACTTTTATATTTCGAACCCCCTAAACGAAAATCCTGGGTCCATCACTAATTAAACATACTATTAGTTGCGAAATACGGATATTTACACCTAATTTTAAAAATCTAAATATTTTTTGAAAATTATTTAACAATATACATGGATAAAGTTTGACTTTAATTTTTTATGAGCAAATGTAATTTGAGTTTATTACAATACCCGGTGTACAAGAATAAATAACATTTTCTTGTTATTTTAGAGAAGTTGAAAGATCCCGAAAGATCGATGTATTTGTCAATTAAACTCACCTTCGTGTAATATAAAGCTTGATAAATTAATACTATTAGACACTTCTCATTGGTAAAGGTTCCTATTTATTCTTTTATTTTTCCTCACTTTTGTGATAATTTTTTTTATTTATTAATGTAAAAAAATGAATGTACAAGTTACCACCCCATTTGTTCATATTGTTTCATATATGTCACGACCCAAAACCGAGCCGCGACTGGCACCCACACTTACCCTCCTATGTGAGCGAACCAACCAATCTAAACCCTAACATTTCAATATAATATCAACAGAAAGTAATGCGGAAGACTTAAACTCATTAATAAAAAACCAATTCAATAACTTCTAAAATTCAACATCTATTATTCCCCAAAATCTGGAAGTCATCACCACAAGAACATCTATGATCAAATTACTAAACTAAGAGTATTCTAAGAAGCTAAAATAAACAAAAGCTAGTCCATGCCGGAACTTCAAGGCATCAAGACATGAGGAAGAAGATCCAGTCCAAGCTAGAAGCATTAGCTCACCCTGAAATCCGGTGTAATGAAGACTGGCTAGAGTTGCGGTTGAGTTGAAGACGACGGTACGTTTGCTGCACTCCACAAATAACAAAGAAAACAAATACAAGTAGGGGTCAGTACAAAACACGGGTACTGAGTAGATATCATCGGCCAACTCAAAATAGAAAACAGTATATATCAGATAATATCATAAATCAACTACAATACTCAACGTGTAGCAACAACAAGTTCTATAATCATTAATAAGCACCGCCAAGTTCACACATGAGGACTCAAGCCTCAATACCATACTCTTTTGGGAATTAGGTTCATTAGATTGAGTATATTAACATCTTTCAAGATTCTTTATCTTTATTCCTCTTGTGTCGGTACGTGACACTCCGCTCCCCTACTACTATGTGTCGGTACGTGACACTCCGATCCCCTAATTCTACGTGTCGGTTCGTGACACCCGATCCCCTAATTCTACGTGTCGGTTCGTGACACCCGATCCCCTAATTCTACGTGTCGGTTCGTGACACCCGGTCCCCCTAATTCTACGTGTCGGTTCGTGACACCCGATCCCCTAATTCTACGTGTCGGTTCGTGACACCCGGTCCCCCTAATTCTACGTGTCGGTTCGTGACACCCGATCCCCTAATTCTACGTGTCGGTTCGTGACACCCGGTCCCCCTAATTCTACGTGTCGGTTCGTGACACCCGATCCCCTAATTCTACGTGTCGGTTCGTGACACCCGGTCCCCCTAATTCTACGTGTCGGTTCGTGACACCCGATCCCCTAATTCTACGTGTCGGTTCGTGACACCCGGTCCCCCTAATACTACGTGTCGGTTCGTGACACCCGCTCCACTAATCTCATTCTATTAATTCATCAATCCTTCTTTTATACCAAGGCATCATCAACCCCATTACTTTAGTTCATCAAGCCTTCTTTTATACCAAGGCATCATCAATCTCATTAACAAAGTAGATTAGGGTTTTTCAAGATTTGGGATTCAATAGCTTCATCATGCTTATTTTATCACAATTATATAAACACATTCATACAAGCATACAATTAAGCATATAGAAGGGTTTACAATACTACCCAATACATATCATTCGCTATTAAGAGTTTACTACGAATAGCATAAACCATAACCTACCTCCACCGAAGATTCGTGATCAAGCAAGCAAATTCCCCAAATTCTTGTTGTCCTCTTCGTTTCTCTCTCTCTCTACTCGTTCTCCCTCTCTTTCTGTTCTTTTTCTTTTTCTTATTCAAACCCTCTTTCTTTTACCCTAATTAGCATATAATTAAGTATAAAGGTGGCAATAATATCCCACTAATTAACTCAAGGTTACCTCTTTTAACCCCCAAGTAATTAGACTTATTAACATTAACCCACTAACTTTATAATTAAAGCAGGAATAGTCCAAAACGCCCCTTAAATTACTTACCAGAAATCCGACCCAGCCTGGGATTACGCAGTCTGTGACGGGCCGTCGTGCCTGCGACGGTCCGTCCTGCTGCTCCGTCACAGAGTTCAGAGACTAGATTTTTACCAAGAGTCTGTGACGGCCCGTCACGCCTGTGACGGTCCGTCCTGCCATTCCGTTACGAAGTTCAGAGAGTCGATTTCAGTACCCAAATTTCAGAATTCTAAGTGTTCTGGAACGAGACCCCTGCGACGGTCCGTCGTGCCCACGACGGTTCGTCCTGCAGGTCCGTCGCCAAGTTCAGAGAGTCGATTTCAGTACCCAAATTTCAGAAGTCTAAGTCTTCTGGAACGAGACACCCTCGACGGCCCGTCGTGCCCATGACGGTCCGTCGTGGGTTCCGTCGACTCACACAGTTTTTCCAGAAATAAAATCTGCTGCTCAAAACGACTAAACAGGTCGTTACACTAAATACCAATTTACCCATCGTTCGTCCCCGAACGATCACGAGAAGAAAACAAGGGCGAAAAGGGAGTACCTGAATCTGTAAACAGGTGTGGGTATCTTTCTTGCATATCAGCCTCCTTCTCCCAAGTGGCCTCTTCAACTGGTCGATTCTTCCATTGGACTTTGATGGATGCAATCTCCCTTGATCTCAATTTGCGAATTTCTCTACCTAAAATGGCAATAGGCTCTTCCTCATAAGTCAAATTTTCATCAAGTAGAACCGAATCCCAACGAATGATGTAGTTTCCATCCCCATGGTATCTTTTTAACATAGACACATGAAATACCGGATGCACTCCGGACAGCCCTGGAGGCAAGGCTAACTCATAAGCCACCTCTCCTACTCGCTTAAGTACTTCAAAGGGACCAATATACCTTGGGCTTAGTTTACCCCTTTTACCAAACCGCATCACCCCTTTCATGGGCGAAACCTTCAGCAAGACTTGCTCACCCTCCATAAACTCCAAGTCTCTAACCTTTCGATCTGCATATTCCTTTTGCCTACTTTGAGCCGCTAAAAGCTTTTCTTGAATAGATTTCACCTTCTCTAATGAATCCCTCAAAAGGTCAGTACCCCAAGGTCTAACCTCAAATGCATCAAACCACCCAATGGGAGACCTACATCTCCTCCCATACAATGCTTCGAATGGAGCCATGTCAATACTTGAGTGATAGCTATTATTGTATGAAAACTCCGCTAAGGGTAAGAAGCTATCCCAATGGCCACCAAATTCTATCACACATGCACGAAGCATATCCTCCAACACTTGAATCGTTCGCTCAGACTGTCCATCGGTCTGAGGGTGAAATGCAGTACTAAGGTCCAACCTAGTACCTAATTCAGCATGCAATGTTCTCCAAAACTTAGAAGTAAACTGCGTACCTCTATCTGATATGATGGAGAGTGGAACTCCATGCAACCGAACAATCTCTGAGATGTAGAGTTTGGCTAACTTTTCTGCATTGTAAGTCACCTTGACCGGAATGAAGTGAGCAGACTTAGTTAACCTATCCACAATTACCCAAATAGAATCAAACTTACCCAATGTCTTTGGAAGACCAACCACGAAGTCCATTGCAATTCTTTCCCACTTCCATTCGGGAATGGGCATTCTCTGAAGTGTTCCTCCGGGCCTCTGGTGTTCATACTTTACTTGTTGACAATTTGGACATTTGGCAACAAAATCAACAATGTCGCGCTTCATTCTACTCCACCAAAAGTGTTGCTTTAGGTCACGATACATCTTGGTTGCACCAGGATGTATAGAATATCCGGAACTATGAGCCTCTGTAAGAATAGTGTGGATCAAATCATCGACACGGGGCACACATACCCTTCCCTTAATTCTCAAAACACCTTCCTCATCCATTATTGCTTCTTTAGCCTCTCCTCGCAACACCATATCCCGAATTCGGCTTAGTTTCTCATCATCAAACTGTTTTCCCTTGATCTTGTCAAGAAAAGAAGATCTCGCCTCCACACTGGCCAAAAATCCTCCCTTCTCATTTACTTCTAGCCTCATAAGGTCATTAGCCAAGTTTTGGATTTCTCTAGCCAACGGGCGTCTAGAAACTTGTAAGTGAGCTAAACTACCCATGCTCCCTGCTTTTCTACTTAAGGCGTCTGCCACAACATTAGCCTTTCCTGGGTGATACAAGATGGTAACATCATAATCCTTCAGTAGTTCCATCCACCTCCTCTGTCTCAAATTCAAATCCCTCTGAGTAAAGACATACTGTAGGCTACGATGATCCGTATAGACTTCACACTTGACCCCATATAGATAGTGTCTCCATTGCTTTAATGCAAACACTACCGCAGCCAACTCCAAATCGTGGGTCGGATAATTACGTTCATGCACCTTTAATTGCCTCGAAGCATACGCAATTACGTTCTTCTCTTGCATTAGCACTGCACCCAAACCAGAATAGGATGCATCACAATATACAATGAAGTTCTTACCCTCTACTGGCAAGGTAAGGATAGGTGCGCTAGTCAACAAGGTCTTGAGTTTCTGAAAGCTTTCCTCACATTCATCCGACCATACAAATGGAACATTCTGCTTAGTCAAGTTCGTCAATTGGGAAGCAATAGAAGAGAATCCCTTGACAAATCGACGGTAGTAGCTGGCTAAACCAACAAAGCTTCTTATTTCTGACACATTAGTAGGTCTTACCCAATTCTTCACTACTTCGATCTTAGAAGGATCCACCATCACTCCATCCTTAGAAACCACGTGCCCCAAGAAGGACACTGAATCTAGCCAAAACTCACACTTGGAGAATTTGGCATAAAGCTTTTTCTCCCTCAACATTTCCAACACAATTCTCAAATGCTCCTCATGTTCCTTCTTACTCTTGGAGTATATCAGTATATCATCAATAAATACGATCACAAAGAGATCCAGATATGGCTTAAAAATCCCGTTCATCAAGCTCATGAAAGCAGCAGGGGCATTCGTTAGTCCAAAGGACATTACCAAGAATTCATAATGCCCATACCTGGTTCGAAAAGCAGTCTTTGGCACATCTGCTGCCCGTATTTTCAATTGATGATAACCAGACCTCAAGTCAATCTTAGAGAAGACACAAGCACCTTGTAACTGATCGAACAAATCATCAATGCGAGGAAGAGGATACCTGTTCTTAACAGTTACTTTATTTAGTTGCCGGTAATCTATGCACATCCGAAGACTCCCATCTTTCTTCTTCACAAACAAAACAGGAGCACCCCAAGGGGATGCACTCGGTCTAATAAAGCCTTTCCCTAACAATTCTTGAAGTTGGGCTTTTAACTCCCTTAACTCTGCTGGAGCCATTCTATAAGGGGGTATGGAAATGGGACGAGTACCCGGCTCCAAATCAATGCAAAAGTCGATATCCCTGTCCGGTGGCATACCAGGAAGGTCTGCAGGGAACACATCCAGAAACTCACGAACTACCGAAACCGACTCAATCGAAGGTACTTGGGTAGTATCATCCCTGAGGTGTGCCAAGAACGCTAAACACCCTTTACTAACCATTTTCTTAGCACGAAGAAAGGAGATGATACGAACTGGAGTGGAAGTGTAGTCACCCTCCCACACTAACGGATCTGTCCCAGGCTTGGCCAGCGTTACAGTTTTAGCATTACAATCTAAGATTGCAAAATTTGGAGAAAGCCAAGTCATACCCAGAATTACATCGAAATCAACCATTTCTAAGATAACCAAGTCTACATGAGTATTGCTCCCCACAAAAGTCACCAGACAAGACCTATATACCTTTTCAACTATCACAGACTCACCCACCGGAGTAGAAACACGAATAGGCATGTCAAGCAATTCACAATGTAAATTAAGACCAGTAGCAAATGAGGAAGATACATATGAAAATGTGGAGCCAGGATCAAATAATACAGAAGCCATGCAATCACAAACCAAAAGATTACCTGTGATAACAGCATCTGATGTCTCCGCTTCAGACCGCCCAGGGAAAGCGTAACAATGGGCCCTATCACCTGTCTGCCCGTTGCCCCTACCATGTGGTGTTGTAGTAGCTCCAATTTGTCCGTCACCCCGGCCGTTTTGGTGACCACCATTACCTCGGCCACCACGCCCTCCAGAATAACGGCCTCTTCCATGACCACCTCTACCTCTGACTGTTGGGGGTCTGTAACCTTGTTTTGGACAAAACCTCCTAATGTGTCCGATCTCTCCACATCCATAACACTCTCTGGACTCAAGCATAGGTCTCTGTGAGAACGACGAGGTCTGGGGATGACCTCCAGACTCAGAGAAGTGTTGACCGGTCTGCGGTGGACCCCCAACTACGGTCTGCAGTGAAGACTGAATAGGTCGGGCTGGATAACCTCCTGAACCCTGCCCTCTGGAGTAAGAACCATTAAACTCACCTCCCTTACGAAACCTTTTAGATGTCGATGCCATGGTGAAGTCATCTGGCTTCACTCCCTCCACCTCTATCACGAAGTCTACCACTTCCTGAAAGGATTTCGCTGTAGCCGCTACCTGTAAGGCTGAAATCCGCAAATCTGACCTCAACCCTTTCACAAAACGGCGAATCCGCTCTTGTGAACTGAAGCAAAGCTGGGTGGCATACCTAGATAATGCACGAAACTTAGCCTCATACGCAGTGACCGTCATTCTGCCTTGCTCTAGGCTCAAGAACTCATCTCTCCTCCTATCCCTCAAGGTCCGGGGGATATACTTCTCCATAAATAAGCTAGAGAATGACGCCCAAGTCATAGGTGGTGCCTCTGTTGGTTGACACTCAACATGTGACCGCCACCACATTTTGGCGTTCCCTTGAAACTGATAAGTCACAAACTCCACACCAAACCGTTCTACTATACCCATCTTATGTAGTAACTCATGACAATCAACCAGAAAGTCGTAGGCATCCTCAGATTCAGCACCCTTAAAGACTGGAGGTTTCAATTTCAAGAACTTACTGAAAAGTTCATGCTGATCGCTTGTCATTATAGGCCCTGTAGTCAAACGAGGAAACGTGCCTATTTCCAATGGAGCATCCATGCGGGGAGCCGCAGCAGTTGCCTGTTGTACTTCCGGAACCTGAGGTGCTGGTGCAGAAAACACTGGAGGTGTTTGACCTTGATCAGATAACCCACTAAGGTAAGCAAGAACCTTATTTATCATCTCTGGGGTAGGTTTGGGGTGATAGTTCCTCATTCTGCACTTGCTCAGTTTCCCCTTCCTCACCCTCTCTTACCACTTCCTCAGTCGGTGGAGGAGTCACCGCCCTAGTACTAGATGGGACGGGTGCTTGTCCTCTTCCCCTAGAGGACGTCCTCCCACGACCTCTACCACGGCCTCTTGCCGCTGCTCTTCCTCGAGCTACAGCCCCAGCGGCTGGCTCAGACGCACCCTGTTCCGCCGGTGCTGGTGTTGACGTAGTCGTTGCTCTAGTTCTAACCATCTGCGAAATAGAGTGAAGATGGTCATATACCAATTTGTATCACCTAGATACCAATTGGATCCAAGTAATAGCACGAAAGATAGAAGGAAAGGAAATTTTCCTAAAGTCCTATAGCCTCTCAAAGAAAAGCAAAGGCGTCCCCCTACCGTTCCTTAAGACTCTACTAGACTCGTTATTGTGTGATGAGACCAACAAACCTAATGCTCTGATACCAATTTTGTCACGACCCAAAACCGAGCCGCGACTGGCACCCACACTTACCCTCCTATGTGAGCGAACCAACCAATCTAAACC
>NC_028642.1:32693761-32815174 GCF_001406875.1 Solanum pennellii
GACGGTCCGTCCTGCTGCTTCCGTCACAAAGTTCAGAGACTCAATTTCCTTGAAGAGTCTGTGACGGTCCGTCGTTACCACGACAGTCCGTCCTGCCATGTCGTCACGAAGTTCAGAGAGTCGATTTCAGTACCCAAATTTCAGAATTCTAAGTGTTTTGGAACGAGACCCCCTCGACGGTCCGTCGTGCCCATGACGGTCCGTCGTGGGATCCGTCGACTCAGCCAGTTTTTCCAGAAATAAAATCTGCTGCTCAAAACGACTAAACAGGTCGTTACAATATTAAAAATCAATTGTTGTTATTTTCGTTACTCCCATGATTTTTGATAATCATAACTCCTAAATCATATAAAACTACATGTTTATGATATCATTTCAAATTCCATATTATGTCCTTTAAATAGAGACATTAGAAAATTTGTTACAAAAGAAATGATCAACTTTTAGGAGTCGTTTGGTTTGAATACTAGTTATGTTGAGATAAGTTATATTGGGATAAGTTATGTTGGGATAAGGTATGCTACAATTAGTTTTTATTGCTTGTTTGATTTGTCATATTCAAACCAATGTACACTGTATAACTTCTGAGAATAAGTTGTTTGTTTATAAAAATACCCTCACCTTATGTATTTTTTTGACATTTTCTTTGCTACCATTAGTTTAGTTATTTATTCTTAATAATGAAATTTCCATCTTATTTGTCTTAACTATTTATGTTGTGTGTATTTCCATGATTGTGTCGTACGTTTCAAAAATTAAAATTTCATCTTATTTAACTTAAAAATTAAACTTTCATCTTATTTAGCTCTAAAATAAAATGTTCTTCTTTTTTGACTTAAAATAATATTTTCATCATATTTAGCTCAAAAATAAGACTTTCAACTTATTTAGTTTAAAAGAAACGCTTTTATCTTATTTAACGTAAAAATTAAGACTTTCATTTTAATTTTATTAAAGTACAAGAAAATTTATTATTAAAGTTATCTACAGTTTATTACTTATAGATAAAATATAATTTTCAATGAGTAATAAACTATTTCATGAAAAATATATAATTTAGTAGTGGTGTGAACAATTCAAGAGAAATAAAAATATAAATAAACATAATAATTACGCAAATAAATTCAACTTATAATATATTCATAAATATAAATTGTAATTATAAAATATATATTTATAATAGAAAACTATATTTATAATAAAAACAACAATAATTAAGGTTGTGAATGTTATTATAAATATTGTTAAAAATTATGTTAATATGTTTGAACGCAAAAGTTGTGTATAAAAGAGAGTTTAAGGGGGTATTTTTGTAAATTTACCCATCTTTTTTGAGGATAACTTATCCTGGGATTACTATACCTCTACCCGTTAGGGATAAATTATCCTCGGATAAATTATCCACTACTGAAAAACAGTGGATACCGACCTAAAAATTACTTATCCCAAATGGAGGACGATAATTTCCAACCTCCTTATATATGTATTGTTAAAAAAATTTTAAAAAAAACTTTAGAAAACCAAATTATGCAAAATAAAGCGGGAAAACCAAATTCCAACCTCCGGAAGTTGGAAATTTTGCCGAAAAAAATAAATTACAATAAAAGATGACCTCTTGACGTCGGTATTCAATAAATAAATAAATAAAAATATTTTATTTTTTTCAATTAAATATAAAACACAAATTTAATAAATATTTTGATTTAATTTTATTTAAATCTTTTTCTGGAGGATGATTTTGTGTTAAATAGAAAACAAAAAAATTACACTACTGACTTTGGAAAGTCGGTAAAATTAAATAGTATATATAATTGCATTAATTTCATTAAAATATTCATATAACGACTTCCAGAAAATTAATAAATTAATAGTTTCAATTGACTTTAAATAAATAGTCTTTCGGATGAGGATTTATATAAGTTAAAAATTTAATTAATATAAAATACCGACCTCATGAGGTCGATATTGTTATTTCATCTAATTACTTTTAATAAAAGCGACATCCAGAGGTTTTCGTTTAAAATGTTCCCACTAATCATAATTTTGCTAGCATAATACTAAATTATCATTTTACACCTACAATCAATTGTTCAAATAACAATTTGTATACTTTTATAAATAAAAAGTTAGATCAATACTTCATATTTAGATTATGAAATTGCATTGATTGAAAACCGACTATAAGTAAACAATTTTAATGCAAAATAAAGCGAGAAAACCAATGCCGACCTTAGGAGGTCAAAATTTTTCCTAATAAAATGAATTACAATAAAAACTAACCTCTTGATTTTGGTATTAAATAAATAAATAAATAATTTTTTCCTCAATTAAATATAAAAAATAAAATTGAGAAATTTTGATTTAATTTTATTTAAATTGTCTTCCGGAGGACGATTTGTGTAAAAAAACAAAAAATTATAATACCAAATTTCAGAAGTTATGCAATTATACAAATTTTCATTGAAATATTTATGTAATGGTTTCTACAAAAATTAATAAATTAACATTTTCAATTAACTTTAAATAAACCATCCCCCTGATGACGGATTTATATAAGTTAATTAGAAATTAATATAAAATACCAACTCCCGATGTCAAGATTATTTAATTAACATGATTATTTTTTATTTATCTTAAATAATGTGATAGGACCTCATTACTTTTAATAAAAGCGACAATCAAAGGTAGGTTTGTTTAAAATATTTCTATTAATTATACTATTTCTATTGTGCATAATACGAAACATGCATTTTACACCAAGAATAAATTGTTTAGAGTATAAAAGTACGTTGATATGTAAAAGTAGATAATTATAATTATATCTCTTGAGTAATGTACAAATTCTATCAATCATCGTCAAATCATGAACTTAATATCTCATTTAATGATGTAGAGGTGAAGAGCTAACATATAATATGATGAAATGTGAGATGATACTCGTAGAAATGTCATGATAGCAATTAATTAAATATTATAATCATAACTAATCATTGAATTATTTGTACGTATAACCTTCTGTGTCTTATCTCGTTTTATGAAATAGACAATAGAATATCATAAATTACTGTATAAAGCAAGTTCTATCAAGATTATTATGTTTGATCTTGAATGGATGTCAAGTGTATTGATCATATCATAGGCAATGAAATATAAATGATAATATTCATAAGAGTATGAAATGCGTTGATTATATATTCCCTGAGTAGTTTAAAAAATCAAGTTGTATATATCAGTGGTTCAGATATGATATACATTATCAACAAAAGAAATATCAATGATCAATTCAAGGAGATCTATATATTTAATTTGATAAAATCCACCTCAACAGATCTTTTTATATTAAAATAAAATAATAAATACCGACCTCAAGTAATTAGTATATTTAAATTGGTATTTTAAAAAAAATAATATTGACTTTACGATGTCGGTATTTATTAAATAATTTTAAAAGAATTCTTTTCAGGTGCTATTTGACCGACCTATAACCCTTTTGGGAGTGCTATTTGATTAAATATGTTTTTTAAAAACATATTTTGAGTTTACAATTTTGGCTAAAATTTATATATTTTAGTGTGCATATTGTATAAAAATTATTGTAAATAAATTATTTCATTACTATTAATTATCATATTTATCAATTTTAAAACTCAAAATAATTATTTTAGTTATTTAGTTAAATTTTTTTAAAATATAAGTGCGTTTAATTATACGAAAATTGAAAATATTTTAAAGTATGTAGTATAAAAATTTATTGGATAGCACTTTCTTAATCTTGCAACAAAATATTTAAAATATAACATATTATATTCTAATTCATTTCAATTCTAAACCTCTTAATTCAAATTCTATTTCAATTATAGCTACCTATTCATTTCAATTCTAGCCTATTTAAATCATTATTATTTCGATTGTAGCCATTTTGAAACCAAATCTAATCTCATTGTTTAATCCAAACCATTGATCTCTCATATTTATTCTCAACCATACATCTCATTTAAATCAACGACTCAGATCTCATAAGTCGTCATTCCTAATTTATTTAATAATACAAAGACCAAAACCATAACTCAATCGTCACTCTCTTCATATTTTCATATCTCGTCTTTCTTTGGCCTAAGCAGCAACAACAATGGTGAGCTCCGGCCAGCGAGTTAGTGAAAGCACCGGTGCCACCCTCTCCACCTATGAGATCCAGAGAAGAATTTCCTATCCTCTTATCTCCCCCTCTCACCCTTCGTCCCTCTCTTTTCTTCTCTGCTTTCTGCCTTCCTGCAAAGCCCCAGACTACCACAAATAGCAGCGGTGGAGAAACAGCGAACAACAACATCATCTCCAGTCGCCTGCTTTTCCAAAAAAGCCATCAAAGCAGCGAGCACCAGCAACCGGCATCCACCAGTATGTAAGTTCAAGAACAATGTTATTACGGAGTGGGCATTAAAAATTGTCTAACTTAAAAATCTTGCACTCTTTTTTTTCCATGTATACAATTTGTGATTTTCTGTGGGGATGATAGTCAAGCTTAGTGTCGCAATTGGGTGCCCTAGAGAGGTAATCTTATGCGCTTTTCAATTTGTTTACTTATATATTGTTTGTTTATGTTTCATCATATTTCAGTATTTCATATTTCAGTATCAGAATAGTGTAACTTTTATGTTTGCATTGGTTCACTTATGTTTAGGTGTAATTTACATCTTATCGTAGTAGTTTTAGTTCTGCGTATTATATGTGTCTTAATTAGCGTACTTTAGTTTAGTTTAGTCGTTGTTTGAGTTACATAAGTAATTTACCCCTGTTTTAGTGTTATTATGTTCAGTTTTACTCAGTTTCCATTTCATGAAGATTAACTTAATTATAATCTTGTTTGAGTTATATAACCAATTTTCTTTTTTATGAAAGCATGAGGTTTGCTATTAATATGTTCTCCCTTTGTTTTCCTTTCTGTAGCCTATTGTATTCCTATGTTAGCAATATTTATAGGTCAGACAAAATTATTTTTAAGAAATGAAAACTTTATGTCTTACCTTCTTTAATAGAAAATAGAGCTAAGTATGATCAAATTGTCACTTTTCGTTCTGAATATAGATTAAATATTAAGTCATTTTTAGAGTAATGTTGATGATGTTGACAAGTTGGTTAATGCTTAAAGGTTGAACATGTTTGGTATTTAAAGTTGTGAGGCTACAAATAGGTGTTTGTCCCTTTAAAAGTCAGTTTTCTTTAAAATATAAGATTCTTCCTATGTCATATATTCAACTCATATATTTGGTTAATTTTGACAATTTTAGCCTCTTATTGAAACCTACTTTCTTCTTTTTCAGACTCAAATTTGTTTCTCGTCTTTAATTTTATTTTCTTTTGAGATGTTTACTTCTACGTTTAGTTTCTCCCCTTTATTTAACAAGGTCGTTTGGAAATTTATTCAAGATGTTTTTAAAATGAAGTTGATTTAATTATTCTTAAATATGAAATTTCTCACTTCTAAAACATTGGTCTCCAGTTCTTAAGAGGAGAAACTTGTCGTTAAAAAAATTATTGCAGTTTTTCTTTTCTAATAAATTTGAATTCTGAATTTTAAAACTTACAAGTTTTACTTGTGCTTATATTTTACTCTCATAAAGTAGAGTATTAAGGGTGATTGTTTGTTAACGCTTTCACCATGTGTAAAATCTATTTAAAATGCTTATGTTATTTTAAGTTTTTTTCCACATCTCTTTGTTTTTGTTTTAAATAAGTTACATTGTCAATGTTTAGCTTGATAGTCATTGGTGATCACTCATATTCTTGTAGCTGTAGTTATTGTACTCACATCAAATTTTGAGTTTGTTTAAAGGAAAAATATGCTAATATGTAGCTTATGTTATTGTGGAAATGACAATAATCCATCATGTGAAAAAGGAAGGAATAGAGGAAATCATTAATTTTTCTATATCTTATATTTATCTTCTAAGAGATTTCAACATAAAGAGTAGGTCTTGAATTCGATATTTTTAAGCAGGCAAAACAATCTGTTTATTTTGTTTAAATTAGATTGTTCAAATATTTTTTTCTTCTTGAAATCAATAGCTAGTTTTGTATCATTTAATGTTAAGATGGGGATTCCATTTCGATAGTTCTTCATTTGGTAATATCATTTTTTCTGCATATGTCATACTTTGACACTTTTTAAAGATTTGTGCTCAGTATACTAGGATGAACATATAATTTGATATGTATATGAGAAGTGATTCACATATTATATTAGTTATTGATTCACATACACTAAAACATTATTACTTGAGTTGATTTTATATAAAATACCTTCTTGTCGCCATCGATTGTAATCTCTGATTTGTATCGTAGGAAAATATAGTTGTCGTGCAATGTTGTTGGAAGCAGTGGCAGGTGTACCTTGAATGGTGGGAGATATGTTATTCTTGTTCTAAAAAAACGGTCTAATAGTAGTTTTTGAATATTTTTTTAGGTAATAGTTGTTCTATTCAAAGTATGAACCTTTTTATGGAACAATTTAAAGGAGTAACACTTGCTGAGGGGCTGAGAGATTGTTAATTACATGTATTGAAGGTGGAAGTTATTTTAGAGAAGAAACATTTTGTTTATGTTTAATGTGTTTTTCATATGTATGCACAATTACTCTATGCTATGAAATTTCAAAGTTTCCAGTATCATTGTTTGAGAAATATCTCTAGTTTTGCCATTTTTTATTTTCTGTAGGTTGTTGAATTTTGTAATACATTTGTGCAAGTATAATTAAACATATTGTGACTGCATATTTTTTTTAAAACAAAAAGGGTATTTTTGGCGACTAAGGTCATCCCTAATATTCAGTTATTGTGGCGAAATTACTTGCTTCTAAAACTATAACAGTTATAATGGTGGAAACAAGTCGCCTTTAAATGTCATCTTCCTACGGATATTTGCTTACCTTTAGAGGCGATTATGTCTCCACTATGTATGCAGTTTTTTTGATGAAATCAATTGTCATCACGTATAACATTTAGTTATGGAAGTACTTGCCACGACCATAAGGTCGCCACTATATGTGTTTCGCAACAACTTTTTGGCCTTGGGTAGCGACTTTTGACGCCACAATACGTTAGATTTCTGGTAGTGCTATCAAAACATTATCACTATCTTTTTGGATATTTATTGTGGAGAGATTTAATAATTGAGAATATCTTGTAGAAACCTACTTGTTTTTTTATAAAGGTATCTCATAGGACATTTGGTATTGGAAGACATCTCCTATATGCTAACTTTTTACTTCTATAAATGGTGTTTTTGCTCTTCCAGGATGCAATTGTTCAGCCTACATTGGTGATTGTTTACTTTTGTAGTAATGAATCAACGGGGCCTCATTCATTGGTGATTTTCTAGCAAGATTGATTTGTGTCCATCTAGTGTTGATAATGAGCTTTAATTTAGGAATAATGTATTTGTTTAGCATAAATACCTACACTACTTAATCCTATTAATGACTGTCACGCTCAGAGCCTACACCCTGGACGTGGCCGACACACAACATCATTGCTGTCCATGAGCTAACCTGTGGACTGTCATACTTAACTCAGTGGAAGACTTAACTTAACTTAATTGTAAAGCTAGAATCTAATGAGAAATACTTTAAATAATAGTTTTGGCCAAAATGACACTTAAGTCTCAAAATAATATATAACTGTAAATAAAGAGAGACTCAAAACTGATTGTCTGACTATATATTTGTCTATGAAGCCTTTACTAGTACGACGATGAATGTTGCGACAAACCCCACAACATTCTATAAAAAAATGTGGAAAAATCAATTAAAGAGTCCTCCCGAATGCAAGGAGGCTCACCACTGACTCTGAATGCTCAAGATGGATCAATGAGGTGCTGGATGCTGATCCTGGTTACTAGCGTCTGCATCATAAGACGATGCAGGGCAACTGACATCAGTACAATGAATGTACGAGTATGCGATTTAAATGCTAAACAACAACTAGTAAGCTTTAAAGGATTAAGAATAAACTTATCTTGGCTCTACTCAACTCAAGAAGTCATTACTCAATATGAAGCAGTAAAGACGGATGCAATATACATAATGCTTGTTAAACAGTGTAAACACTTAGTTCATTAAAGAAAATGCAATACTAAACTCAACTTTACTCATATATTAAAGTAATATAGTTTCTTGGGAGATTCTCTAACCGACAACCATCACTATGAGCATAAGCGATGGTACACCATTTTACCTCACGTTGAAAGAGGACCACCCTATACCTTTTCGTCTGTATAGAACCTGAGCTACTAAGTGGATCCACTAGTCTGTGTTAAAAAGCATTAAGGAATCATCTAAAAAGTATAATCCTTTATTTGTCCATGTTGAATACATGGTTTATGGATACTTGAGTTGATATGAACTCGCGTCCCCATATCGGTGCTGAATACTACTCCCAAAATACATAGCTCATATTTTTTAAATAAATTTCTTCTCTGGTTTGAGGTAATTGCTCAAACTTATTTTTAAAAACTCTCTTGGAAATCATAATTCCCCTTGTAAAACTAGCCAAAGGCTCTGTGGAAGTCTAGTTTTTTTTCATTCTCAAAATGTGAAAACATTTATACTCTTAAGGATTACTTAGTTCCCTTATACCTTTTTAGAAATGAACTCACTCTTTGCTCTTTGCTTTACTTGAAACTTAACTCTTAGGGAATACTAGTTCCCCTGTAGCTTTTGAGACTTAGACTTAACTCATTACTCATTACTCGACTTGAATCTTGAGCCTTATAACAAAGTAAAAATGTTTGTTTAAGACTCTTGAAAACTCTAAGAACTCACTTTGACTTGCTACTTAACTTTTAAACTTGACTGTTAACTTCTTTGACTTTGATCTTAACTTTCCTCGAATTGGATTATGGATTCAAGGACCATGATATCTGTTTAAATATGATTTCACGATGTTTCGATGTACTTTAGAGTGTTGAAATCAACTAGGAATATTAGGTACATCACTTAGGAACTAGTACAAAAGGATAGGGGAGAAATGAGAACTCTAGGTGAACCTGACGCTCTGAGAGACACGGGGCGCCAGAGCCTGTTGGACAGAGACTATCGTGATAGGCTCTGGCTGGCTTGGCGCCCTAGGGCTTGTCAAATGGAATTTCCGACTCTTCTTCTACGATTTTCAGTTCATAACCTTATAAACCCCATGGATCTCAACCTAAACACTTAGGATCACTAAAATTCTCAATACCCAATAGTTTAGACTCGTAAAACAGGCCGTGAACACAAATCAAACAACCAAGGCATACTACAACTCAACCAACAAAAATTCAATGGTTTTCAATCAAGAACTTCAATGCTCCTCATTCAAATTACTCTAATTGCGCCGAATGAAACATATTGTTGTGTGGGTGGAAGAATCCAACACATAAGGATCTCACATACCTTAAAGGGATCACCCCGACGAAGTTCACTCAACAATCTTGGCATTCTTAGCAAAATCTTGGTCTTTTTTCCTTCTCCTTCTTCTCTTCTCTTCTCTGCCAAGCCTTAAGCACATTCAATCTTTTAAAAACTGACCTAAGGCTTAATTTTACCCCTAATAAACCCATAAAACAAATTAGGAAATAGTAGGGTAAAAAGACTAATTTACCCTTACTAAAATTCAAATTGAACTTTTCTCAGTCCAACAACCCAACTTCTGATAGGCATATCTCCCTCATACAATATCGAAAATGTGCAAACTCGGCGTCGTGGAAAGACCTCTTCAAGAGGTTTCCAACCATATAATGAACTTTCCCTAACTCATCCTGATCTAGAAGTTATGGTCTTTTAAAAATGACCAAAATCTCACTTTTGGACTTTGGAAATTTTCCATATTTTTCCTATTAATTCCAAAAATAACTATGCTTAGTTTCTTTGTTTAATCCTAGCTATTTCGATTTATGAGATGTTACAATGAGAAAATTGATTTTTTTGCAAGATCTATTTGTGTCCATCTAGTGTTAATATTAAGCGTTAATTTAGGAATTATGTATTTTTTAGGCATAGGTACCAACACTAGTTGTTCCTATTTATGACAAAAGTGTTTTCTCGCAAGATCGATTTGTGTCCATCTAGTTTTGATATTAATCTTTAATTTAGGAGTAATGTACTTTAAGCATAAGTACCAACACTAGTTAATCCGATTGATGACAAAATTGATTTTATTGCAAGATCGATTTGTGTCCATCTAGTGTAGATATAAAGCTTTAATTTAGGAATAATGTATTTGTTAAGCATAATTAACAAAACTAGTTTATCTTATTGATGATAAATTGATTTTCTTGCAAGATCGATTTATGTCCATATCTGGTGTTGATATCAAACTTTAATTTAGGAAAAATGTGTTTGTTAAGCATATTTACAAACACTAGTTGATACTATTGATGAAAAAATTAATTTCTTACAAAATTGAATTGTATCCATCTAGTGTTGACATTATGTTTTAATTTAGGAATAATGTATTTGTTAAGAATAAGTTCCAACACTAGTTGATCCATGTAATGTTGACACTTAGCTTTAAATTTAGTTTTGACCTGTTTAGTTGTTGAAATAAGTTCAAATGAAGTTTAATTAACCCGTAGATAGTTTGAATCATTATTTAAAATAATGTGGTTTAGTTAGTGGATTTAGTTGTTGGAATTAAGTCAAAACTAGTTAGAGTTAAAGTCTTTTAGTTGTTTAAATAAGTTCAAAAAAATAATGGGGTTTAGTTGGTTGATTTAGTTGTTGAAATTAAGTTAAAATTAGTTAGAGTTAAAGTTGTTTAGTTTAAAATAATTTCAAATAAATAATGTGATTTAGTTGGTGGATTTAATTGTTGGAATTAAGTCAAAACTCATTGAGTTAAAAAGTTATTTAGTGAAATAAGTTCAAATAAATAATGTGGTTTTGTTGGTTGATTTAGTTGTTGAAATAAGTACAAATAAATAATGTGGTTTAGTTGGTGGATTTAGTTTTTGGAATTTAAGTCAAATCTAGTTATAGTCAAAGTTGTTTAAATAAGTTTAAATAAATAATGTGGTTTTGTTTGTGAATTAAGTTGTTGGAATTAAGTTAAAACTAGTCAGAGTAAAAGTTGTTTAAATAAGTTCAAGTAAATAATGTGATTTAGTTGGTGAATTTAATTTTTGGAATTAAGTGAAAACTAGTTAGACTTATAGTATTTTAGTTGTTTAAATAAGTTTAAATAAATAATGATGTTTAGTTGGTGGATTTAGTTGTTAGAATTAAGTCAAAACTAATTAGAGTTAAAGTTGTTTAAATAAGTTCAAATAAAATGTGTCTTAGTTGGTGATTTAGTTGTTGGAATTAAGTCAAAACTAGTTAGAGTTAAAGTTGTTCAAAAAAATTTAAATAAATAATGTGGTTTAGTTGGTGGACTTAGTTTTTATTGTTGTTTTTCAGTTGGAATAGTGAAATTATAAATTGTATTAATTTATCATATTATTTATAGTTTTTACCATAAAAATTCTAAACACCATATACTCATCCCAATTACCTCTGGAACCAAGCCAAAAATCATTTTAGGCCAAACTTTGCATTCTAGAGCTAACTACATTGACGAAATTTCAGTCTGAGCACGCTTACTAAGAAAGTTGACCAAGGTCAAACTTTGGCAAAACAAAAAAGCTAAAACACCTTATCATACACACTCCAAATAGAAGAATCGAAACCCACACCAAACATCACACTAAACCAAAATGACCCATACGTAGCTGATGGAATTAAACGAATTTTGATCTGACATCAATCTTCGGATGTTGACGAAAGTCAACTCTTCATGCATTAAGGCTCCAAAATTTAAAATCTTGCACCAAAGAATATATGTTTTTATCATACTCATCCTCAGAATGTATCATTTCACTAACTGTATTTCCGGTGTTGCTATGTTCATTTTTTCCAAGTTGAACCTGTACCTCTTGCCCTTTATTCTCTAATGTCCCTACTGCTTGTTGTTGCCTTTTTTTAGATCGCATCTCTCTTCTTTTTGCTTAGTTTGACCTGAAATTTGTTGTTGATAGTTTTCCTTGGTTTGTTTTCCCACTGTCTTGTATGTTTTGTTCCTATTCTCTCTAATGAAGATTCTTTTTTCTGATTCTTTTTTGGAGTGTTATGAGAAGTATTAAGATTACCTTGACGATCGTTCTATTTACCGTGTCCCTGACCAGAAACCTTTCCCTGATGGATGAGTGGATTGCGTTGGTTCTCTTGTGTGGTCTGATAAGAAGTGGTAGCAGAATCTCTAGGGTCTTTTTTAGGGTCAGTGTCTAAATTATCATGTATATCATGATGCAGAAACCCCCCTTTGGATACCCCTTCCTGCTAGTTAGTGATGTTCTCCTTCAACCTCCATCCAACATTCCAACAACTTCCACAACAATTAAACAATTATATAAAGGGTGAGGGGGTAATGGAAGCATTGAGTCAATAACTGTGATCTTAGAGGCCTTTGTATTTCCTTCTTTCTTAATACCTTCAAGTACATTAGGCATAGAGAGAGGATTTTGAGATATAGGGATTGGTAACATTGAATCGGTTGACAATGTAGGCAACAGATCAGAACCACTTATTATTGGAGTAATGAAGTGCTTTCCTGACTCTGTCAACTACCACGTCATACAAACAACTACACCACACTAACAAAGTAAGGATAAAGGAAGGAAAAACACATCAGGACATTGGAATTCATAGGAGAAGATGTAGGAGATGCAAATTTATCAAGGAGACACTAGAAATGTATCCGATATTAAAATTGCAGGCACAACACAAAATGGAAAAGAAACTATAATATTATACAACCTCAACATATCCAAAATCATTAGAGTAGCACTTCTTGAACACAAGTCGTTTCCTCAATTTTATAAGTACAAAAAAATCAAAATGACAAACTCAACATATCACTACACGAATAAAGATTGAATAACTGGTACAATTAGTTTAGTAACTAAATTACTAATAGAGCATAAAAATAAGTACAAAGTCTAAACCAGGTAGAGAAGTCCACTTCCTTCCTTATGTATAGGACCACAGTCAAGTAATGGATATTGGAAATTTCACTTTCTTCCTGGTCAAGGGATAGAAATGTAGACTTTTTCAAGAATTTCACTTGTTTTCCTGTGTTTTCCCAGTTGCTGCCTCGTCTTCATGATGATTTTTGCTCGTACCTGGACTGTTTGGCTGATCTGGTTCAACAAGATCAATATAAGAGTTATGTGTAGTAATATTATTACCTATATGACTGTAACTTTTCTGAATTTCTTGTGCAGCTTCAGTTAAGTTTGTTTAATATTCATGTGCTTAACTCTAGATAGTTAAATATGAGTCTAATCTATGTTAGAATACCTAACCAACAATTACGGAGAATGTGCTTACCAAAGTTGGCTTTATTCTTAAAGAGTATCAATTTGGTGAAGTACTTTGCCTCTAGCTACTTCAATTCTTATAGGCAAAATGGTCTGATGAACACTTATACTTGTATGCGTTTGTATTCTGGACCCATTTACTTGACTCTTTGTCAACTAAATCCTTAAATCTGATAAAACTCAACATAATAAAACCCTTGGACCATTTACCAAGCCATTGTTGCAACTTCATTGTTGACTTGGACAAATACATGTTTTCATGCATCAAAAGCGCGTAACACAAAAGATTTAAATAAGAATAATTTTTAGAAATAAAACTACAATAAAAAAGACCAAAACAAAAATAAAAAGTAATTTCACTTTTATCTTCTTCACCCCACCTCCTACCATTCGTTTTTCTCCTACATTTTTCCCCAGCCAGTCCCCCTTCTCCACAGTTCTCCAATTTCTTTTTTTCTCTTTGTTCTCTCCGGCTCAGTTTTCCTTCCTCGTGGATCTCCAAAGTATTCTTCTTATTTTAATTTTTCTTTCTATGCAAATAAGAAACAAAGTCAAGGTACAATTTGTGAGGAGACGGATCTGTAAATTTGGTGGTTCATATTAATTGTTAAATGTTCCTTATAAAATCATGGAAAGTTGATTGGATAAAATTGTGTATAAATAATAAGATATATTGAAGTACTTTAGTGATAATTTGTTGATATAATGGAGAAAAGAGGTTTATGGTTTAAGTGATGGACGGAGTGGTAAAAAATTGTGACTGAATGTTTTGAATGGTAAAAATATAGAGAAAAATGATGACTTTTAGTGGCAATGATGGTTACAATGAAAGGTTGTGATGGTGAGATCGAATGTAAAATATGGAGAGAGGAGTGGTAAAGAAGAATGAAGAGGAATGGAGTTAAAAAGAAGAACAAATGTTTTTTCTAAAAAATAAATAATAAATGATGTGTAATTTTTCAATACGACATGGATGATGATTTGTCATTTTTATTGAGAGTTTGATGCAATTGTGCCTTTCAAGCCTGTCAAATGATATTTTATTCACAAAATTCCCTTTTGAGCCTAAAACCTTTTTATTTGAACAATCATATCATAGCGTATATCTTTTTGAGTGCACCAATGCACTATTTCTTAATGTCACCTCCTTGAGCGCACTATCAATTAACTACACATCGTTAAAAATCTAAGTTGGGCAATAAAGTGAAAGGCCAAATATATGAAAAAAGAAAATGACAAAGAAAAGCTAGAATGGAACACCCTAGCTGCATCATGTTTTGTTTCTAAGAATAAACACTCTAGTTAAATTTTGACCTTAGAGTACAAACACTCTATCATTTCTCATTTTTAGGGAACAAACACCCTAGTTGTAATTTGACCTCAGGGATCAAACACCCTAGAGATACCATCTTTCGTTCTTAGAGAACAAACAACCTAATTGCATTGATGTCTTGCATTTTTCTTTTGGTTCAAGTATTTTTCATTTATGCTAATTGGTTAATGATATTTTTATGGTGTAAACTGGGCAAGAAAACAATGTTGTGATTATTCAATTTTTGTATTCTATTAAGCGAAATCTTTCAAGTAATGAACTAGTATAGCAAGGACCCTCCTGAATAATGGGATATAGTATAGCAAGGACCCTCCTGAATAATGGGAACTAGCATAGCAAGGACCCTCCTGAATAATAGGTTGTAGTATATCAAGTGTAACACTCCAAAATTCCAAGACCTAATATAGAGCCTCGCATGAGTGTCTAAGATTTTTAAAACTGTTTAAGGTTATAAATAATGTCTATAAGTCATTTGGGAAGTTTTAGAGTCAAGACGTCAAGCAACGTCCATGACGTCCGGAGACTAGTCAAAGAGGTGCTAGTGTGCCTTAGCCTATTTACAAGGTTTTAAGAATCGTAATTAGGTGAAATTTGATGTTCAGGTGTCAAACATACATAAAAATATTTTTATAGTCTAAACGTTTGGGTACAACTCCCCAACGACAAACCTAAGGGTCCTTGAGGAGGACCCTTCCATTTGGGTCAAGAAGCTGCCTAGAGGCAGTGTATACCAACGAGTGCCATCAACAAGGCATAGTCCTATCGGTGGGGCGTCGATTTCCTACGTCGATGGAAACTTAGACAATTTCAGGAAGTGGACAAAAATACACTCTCTAACAAAAACAACGGTTGTGCAGGACGATTGGGGGGTAAAGTCGTCGACTAACCTACGACCCGTAGGTTAGCCAACACTTTCTGTTAAGTTTTTAATTGGTTAATTTAATTAAGTCAGTTAGTTAGGGGTATAATTAGGAGTTAAGTATTGGTTAATTAAATTATTTAAGCAACTATATAAACTACTCTAAGCCTAAACCCAACTTAACACCCCGACTTCCCAAAACACAAATTGCTCTTCCTTCTCTCTACTTTCTCTCTCCCAAAGAAGACTTCATTGAAAGACAAGGTCTAAGGGTTATAGGGAAGCAAGAAGACTACTTTTCACCATCAATCTTCAAAGAATATCAAGGTATGGAAACCTTTTACATTTGGGATTTTCCCCCCCAAAGGGTGCTTCCAAAAATTAGTTTTCAAAAAGATAAATTCTTATGGGTTTCTTCATAATACAAAATTGATCTTCTAAATTGTATTGTTTATGGTTTATTTTGATGATTATGATTAGATTATGTTGTATTATTGTGCAATTATGATTGTGTATGATGAATTAACCTAGTTTGTGGAATAGATCATGAATTGAGCCAAATTCCCTAACCAAAGGTTATGAACTCGGGTTGAATTTTTTAGTATTGATGAAATTGAGTTAGTTCTTGTGTTAAATACTATTGAATGATGTTATTAAACCTATTTATGGATGAAATTGGATTGTTTGAGGGCAATACCAATGATGATGTCTAGTTGAAGGAGAATTTGTAAGATTTTTGATCTTGAACCTTTACTTCAATTGTGATGACTTTACTTGTTATGAAGTTCAATTGAAATATGTATTGTGATTATATTAATTAGGTATTGGTATGATGATGTAATTGAATTGTCTTTATTATGTGTAGGTGTGAGATTATGTTTAAGATGAAATGATATAAGATTGGTTATGAATTGCCTATGTGCCTTATTATGACATGATGATGATAATATGTTGATCTCACCTATTAAGGTTGTATTAAAAAGACATTATCCTGAAATTCTTAAATGACCAATGTTATGAATATACGAGGTGTTAGTCTCCTATGACCTATACTAAGTTATGATAATTAATAAAGGTTTAAAGGAATTTCAAAAAGAGACTCTAGCTTAACACCGAGTGAACTAGTTGTGAGGAGTCTCCCTTCCCAATGTGGGAAGGTAGGTTTACTATGTTACTCATGAGATTGGATACTATACTGCAAGGTGCATAAATAGGGTCCAAAGCATATTTACTAGTTCTTGTACTATGTTGCCCCATAGGAATACTAGCTAGTGGATCAACCTAGAATGCTATGTTCATGTTTTGGTGCTACCTTGGGAAGTAATTCACCTTCTTTCAGTGTAGGGTTTCATGACATCGGATTCCATATTTAACTGATGTGGTCTATGTCGCTTAAGGCAAGTGTTCTCGAAAGTAAAATGAAGTAATAAAGTGAACACTAACAAGGGTGACCTAAGGGGTTTGACTTAGTCTAGGTAGGGGTATGGAACTCTACCTATACATTGCACTAGTTGGCCTTGAGGGAAGTTTTAGAAGGTTGTTCTTATGTTTTATAAAGTAAATGTTATGTATGTTGGATTTACATGTCGATGATCCTATATGATGTTAGTTTCATTTATGAGCATGCTATTGGTCTATATTGCTATGTTATGATGACAGTTTCTCTTAATGCTATGCTATGTGAGTCTAGACATTGCTTATGATAACTTGTTTGGTTTACTTGGTTGAGTATGGTTATGGGGCTTTACATGGTGATTGCACTTGTGGACTTGATGATAGGTTATGAGTAAATGTAACGACCGTAAAGTACATCCTAGCAGTTAAGGCAACCCTTGGGTCGCGACACAGCGTACTCGACCTCTTGGAGGTCTTGAACAAGCCTGTTGACTTTATTACATAACATCATGCATAAATGGAGGGAATTTAAAAACTTTCTTCGAACATAAACCAAAAGGTATTACATAATAGAATAAGCATCTCTAATAACATTGTCTAAAAAACTATCTAACTTTGACATGAATGAAACATCTTTGGACGCAGCCTCATAAAGTCTAAAACATAAAAAAAACATAAAGGAACATAAAGGTTCGTCTCCGAAGCTATGATGACTCACATGAAGAACATGTAGGGAATATGTGTTAGTACGATATGCACTAAGAATGGAAACTATCACGCCAAACATAAGATATATCAAAGGGTTAGTCCAATAATAGACATAATCATAAGAGATAAAGATATAAGCATATCATGAATATCATAAGCATATTAAAGCATCATAAAGTACGTAAGAGTTCATACTTACTTACTTGTCCTTCTTACTCAAATGAACTACACCACAAGCTACCTCCAAGTATGCTAGTTCAAGGCTAAGGTAGCATCCCATACTACTACCTAAACAAGTACATCTCTTTGGTCATCCTTGATCGTAGTCGACTTTCATAATTAATACCTACGTTCATCATATCATATGAGCACTATGCCCCTAAGCCAACTCAAAACCTACTCGTGCAATGCATGTGAAGCATCCCATACTACCTCACATACTAAGCATATGTTTAAGTCACCCTATCTTATTTCATCAAGTCTCTAGTAGCCTTACTTCATACTAAAGAGTACTCTACTCTTAGAATTTCCTGAATATATGCTTGTGCAATGTACATGAGGAAGCCCATGCTACCTCACATACTAAGCCTATCTTGAAGTCATCCTTAACTTGTTCACCCTCCATACCCCTATCATTATTTAACTTCATTTAATAAGATTCTCTAATATTTAGTCTACTTTATTAGAAAAGGTAACTCTTGTCCAATCTTATCTTTAATAACTCCTTCTTTAATACTCTGGGTAATACCTTATGCAATGTATGCCCCATAATACCACTCATGCAAGGTACTACTTTTGGATCCTTTTCTATTACTTCTTAATTTGGATCCTAGCTCCTATGTTTATCTTTTCAACACTATGAGATACTTTTTTAAGCACTTCTAAGTTACTTAATCATATGCATCCTATGAGATACTTTCTAAGTTATGTCTTGATCCCTTAATAATCATGAACACGACGAGATGCCCCTTGGGCATGTCTAAGTTCATTCATTGGTTGTAAACGCTACGCCATGCTTATAAATCATGTCTAAGTTCATAGGATATGGAGATCTCTACTAGGATACCTTAGCTCTACTACGTGAAGGATTTCCGCCTCATGAGACCTACTGGGATAGTCATCACAAGTACTAGGTGTCGCTCTCCTTTTTACTTAGAGTCCGGACCCTTGCTAGATCATCCATCTCACTTTGCATATCCACTTGGAGCCAAGCATATACTCTAAGGTTTACTTGTCAAGCCTTGCTCAACCTTCTCTCACTGAGGAATGTGCTATGAAATATCTCCATGATCAAGTTAATTCAATAACTTTCAATCAATCATCCTAAATATACAGACAACAAACCTAAGGTTCATTATTCATCAATTCATGCTATCTTCATTCATAGGTATATTATAGAGTCTTCTAACCTTAGATTTCTTCTCATATTCTTCAATACTAGGTGAATATAGTCATAATTCCTTATTTAGGGTTCAATTCAATCAATACCAATCTTAATTCATACTTAGGTTATTCAATCATGATCAATTAATATAGAATAAAATCAATTTAAGATGAATCAATGTAAAACATTCATATAGTCTCTAATGTCCAAAGATCACCATGATCACCTTCAAATTCAATTACCATAATTCACCATGAGAACTCCATAAAAACAGCAGAAAATCATCATATAAACATCATTGAATGTTACCCACTAGATTGGGATCACAATCAAGCCTTACCCACAATGCAATCACAACCCTCTCAAGGTTGGGGTTCTTTGGATTCACAATTGAAGGGGGAAATACGGGTCTTAATGGATGGAAGAATCCATGAATGAATAATCTTCACATACCTTATATAAGAACCGTAACCCATCTTGAAACCTTGATCAATTCTTCCTAAAAGTTGCAGCAATTTCTCTTCTTCTTCAATAGTGGTCTTGGGAGAACTTTGGGAGAGAAAGGTTTTTATTTCTTATTTTTTATTGGTTAAGATGTTATATAGGACCTAAAACCATTTTAAACCAAATTCAAAAGTACCAAAACTACCCCTATATCAATTGGACACTTTTAGACAAGTTTAACTTAGCTTAAATTTTTGGAATCTTCGTTGAGAAATAAGTCCGCGACGCGGAGCAGTTCCCACATGATTTTTTTTTGAAAATAACTTCCGGGGCAGTCGAGTCTCCGTTGTGTCCACTACGCGGAGCAGCATTTTTTCTATGGAAACCCTAGTCCGTGACGTGGACCTATTTCACAAGGAACAAAAGTTGGTGTATTGGGCAGCTTGTTGGACCAAGATTGCGTCCTCCTCAAGGACCCTCTGGTTGGTCCTTGGGGAGTTTCGCCCGAAAGTTTCCACCTCAATTACTCCTACTATACATGTTAGGAACATCTCACATAAATTTTAACTCCAAAAACTACATGAAACCTCATGAAACATACTAAGGCACAATAGCATGTCTCACGACTAACTCTCAAACGTCACCGGATGTTCTTGGACCTTTAAACTCCAAACTCATACAAACTTTACACACTATAGATAAGCACTATTATTAGTCATTTTAGGACCTTAATAAATTATGATACTCATGTTAGTCTCTATTTATACCTTAATCACATTTTAAGGTGTTACAGTAAAGGGTCTTGTATATGTTGTAATGTTGTGAACTCTTATATATTCTATTTTGTTATAATATGATGTTGCAGTTGTATTGATTATGTACTTAAATATGCTATGATACATTTTGACTTTATTATACTTGATATTGTTGGTCTTGTGTTGTATATGAGCTTGTTTTAAGGAATATGTTATTATTGACTTATATGTGTTCTTGATTGTGCATAAGGCTTTTCAAAGTAACTTAGCATGGTTTGGAGAAAATATACCTTTTAGAATTACTTCAAGTGTTTTATGTGCATGTTTACATACTTAGTACAAGTGGTGTACTAACCCATATTTCTATGTTTCTAACAATTATGTAGGTTCCGGCCGTTGAGCTTTTAAAAGGGCCATTGAAGATAACTTGGATTCTCATTGTCCAAGTTCGGTAGGTCCTCACCTTCCCAGGGAGATGCCACTATCTTGCTATTGGATGTTGTTTTAGTATTAAGGACATTTATTTCATTCTTATTTCATTTGAAGACGTTTATTTTATATGCCTATATGGCGCTTTTATTGAAATAAAGTAAGGGCTATGCCCGAATGTTGTATTTGACTTAAATGGTTTATATGTGAGACTTATCCTAGACTTCTTATTAGAATATCTTTATGTATAATGTATGTGCAATAAAAGTAGAAATCTATGTAGTGCTTCCTATGCGAAAAGTCTATGTAAACTCCCTATTTATATATTATGTGTATACGAGAGGTCTATGTAAACCTCAATGTAGAAGTAGAAGAAATTTTTTAAATGTTCCACAATTTAACATATGAAATGTAATGACGAATGCAAAGAGGTACTATAGACCTTTTCGAGGACGGCAACACCTGTTACTTCTAGGGGGTGCTTCAAGGATGTGAAAAACTTGGTATTAGAGCATGAGGTTGAATATCTTTAGAATCGATTTCTTACTAAACCACGTCTATGTAGATTCTTATTCATAATTATGAAGTGCACCACACTTATGAATAAGAGGCTATATGATTTTTAGGAAATCCTCATCTTCTTGTGTTCCTATGTTGTGTCTATAAAGTTTACTTTATGCGTCTTTTCACGTAAACCTTTATTATGGTTATAGGTATGAATACTCAAAAAGCAGCTGCATGAAGGGCTGAGGAAGGGATTTCCAATGCGGGGGCTCATGACAACCGAGCTCCTTCGCAAGGCAATCAAGTCCCTCCACTTGAGCAAGTTGATGTGGGCAATCAAGTTCCGATTATTCCTTCGCCGATAACCGATGGATAGATAAGGGAGACTTTTCTCAATTTGTCCCAAGCCATGAATCTACAAGCTAATGCCGTTACTTATCAGGTCGAAGCCATGACGAAACAAGTGAATAGGGAAATTGTACCCTGTATGCCTCCAGATGCTATCACTATGGCATCTCGTTTAAAAGACTTTACTAGGATGAACCCCCCTATGTTCTACGGGTCAAGGAAGGATAAAGACCCTAAAGATTTCCTAGATGAAGTCTATAAGAACCAATTTTTATGGGTGTGACTTCGGGTGAAAAGGCCGAGTTGGCCACCTATCAACTCAAAGATGTGGCGCAAACTTGGTATACCCAATGGAGAGATAATAGGGTGCTAAGTGGTGTTCCAGTTACATGGGAGATCTTCAAGAAAGCTTTCCTTGATTACTTCTTTCCCGGAGTGTTCAGGGAAGCCAAGATGGAAGAATTCATCAATCTTTGCCAAGGAAGTATGAGTCTACTTGACTACTCCTTGAAATTTACCAAATTGTCCAAGTATGATCCATCATTGTTGTCTAACACAAGGGATGATATGAGTCGTTTTCTTATGAGAGTGTCTGATGACTTGGTGAAATAATATCGTTCGGCTATGCTACATGATAATATTAATATCACTCGTCTAATTGTTCATGCTCAACAAGTGGAAGAAAGTAGGTTAAGGAGGACGAATAGAAAGTCCAAGAACACACGTCTTCGGAAAGTGGTTCTTCAAAGGGGAGGTTGGAAATTCAAGACAAACCTAGATTCAAGAAGAGGCTCTCCAATCAAGTGCCTTCCAAATTTTGAAAGTCTTGTGAAGATATGGTGTCTAACCCTAAGTCTTAAAAGGGAAGAGGTACTAGTTCACCTAGTAAGAAGACAACTTGTGGAAAGTGTGGTAAGAAGCATTATGGTGAGTTCCTAGTTTGGACGGACCATTGCTTTGGGTTGGGTAAAAGGCAAGCACAAGCTAGTGGTGCTAATATTGATGCTCTAAGAAAGATTCAGTTTTATGCTCTTCTCTATAGGGGTGAATAAGAGAATTCTCCAGATGTGGTGACGGGAGTCTTCTCTATAAAATTTTATGCTTTACTTGATTTGGGTGATAACTTATTATTTGTTACTCCTTGTTATCTAGAAAGTTTTATATTTTTCCCGATATCTTGAATGAACCTTTAATGGTGGATACCCTGTGGGTGAGTCGGTTGTTGCAAAAAGAGTGTATAGGAATTGTCCTATAATATTTCCCCATAGATTTACTCATGTTCAATAAGTAGAACTTGATATGGTCAATTTTGATGTCATTTTGGGGATGGATTGGTTGCATGCTTGTTTAGCTTCAATTGATTTTAGGACAAGGGTGGTCAAGTTTAATTTTCCTAATGAACCCGTCCTAGAGTGGAAGGGGGTAGTTTAATTCCTAGAGGTCATATCATTTCTAGTCCAAAGGCTCGTAATATGATCTCTAAAGAGTGTTTATACCATATTGTGAGATTCAAAGATTTAGACTCCGAAGCTCCTCGCATTGGGTTAGTCCACGTAGTGAGGGAATTTCTGGAGGTCTTTCCTAATGATTCTCCAGGAATTCCACCCGAACGGAAAATTGACTTTGATATTTATTTGCTACCGTATACAAATCCCATTACAATTCCTCCTTAATGGATGGCTCCAACCGAATTAAAAGTGTTGAAGGCTCTCAAGGATATACTAGACAAAGACTTCATTCAACCTAGTATTTCCCCATGGGGTGCTCCGGTTCTTCTTGTAAAAAAGGATGGGTTGCTTAGGATGTATATTTACTACCTTCAACTCAATAAAGTGACTATAAAGAACAAGTATCCTCTCCATCGGATTGATGATTTATTTGATTAACTCCAAGGTGCGAGCTACTTTTCCAAGATTGACTTGAGGTTGGGATATCACCAAACTAGAGTGAGTGATGAAAGATATTCCCAAAACGTCCTTTCGAAAAACATATGGTCACTATGAGTTTAGGGTGATGTCTTTTGGGTTGAATAACGCCCCAGCGACATTTACTGACCTAATGAATAGGGTGTTTTAGAACTATCTAGATTTCTTTTTCATTCTCCGTACTAACGCATATTCCCTACATGTATAAATAATACTGTGAAACCACGGTATATCAACACCCTCAACTTAAATTCGTTGTTTGTCCTCAAGCGACGCACTATGACTCAATACAAAATCTTTGTACAATAGTATCCATGTTTTATCCTTTGCAATCATTTGGCTATCAATCCTGATTAATCTCATCATATTTATGCATGCTATCACTATTAGGCTTGAATTATGTGGAATCAGACCATGACACAGACTCACCATGCACTAACACCTATCCTCTTCAATTCTCACCGAGGTGCTAATATTTCCGGTACTGCAACTAATGTCCTCACTTAAAAACAAAATCCTCATTTTTCACACAATGATTTCAGTTTGAGTATAAGGATTACTCTTCAACACTCGCTCTCAGAACAAAGTCACACTCATTCATACCTATTGCCATAAGCTTGCCCTTATTTTCACTGCCTTAAGTTCGCTATACAACCCTTAGGATCACGATAGGACTTTCTTAGCTTGTAACACAGGCTCAGGGTCAGGTAGGGTATATTTAGGTATACATTAGTGACTTTTTGCCCTCCTTGACATATCGGCTAAACATACCATTTTCTATCATTTTATTTTGCCCAGTTTCCCATATTCTTTCACCGTGCTATTTTCCCTTTTTTCTTCATTTGTGTAAGTGACTCTCTTCTTTTCTTGCTTGTATTTCTTGTATTTTTTTACTTTTCTTTCAACTAATTCTTGAGTCACTTTACTTTTGTTCTTTCTTTCTCTTTGTTCTTTCAACCCCACTTTGCAGAGCATTCCTCATAATAGCCACCCTCAACTCAAGGCTTTTCCATGAGTCAAAGTGCACAATACCCAAAGTTGGGTCAGGGCCATAAAAAGGTTGTTTACTGCATTAGCCACCCTCAACTTATGCTTTTGGCATAAGCTGAGGTGCACATGTCCAAGGAGGGACCAGGGGCAACACATTATTCTTAGAAAAGATCAGTTGGGGTGAAAAAGAAGGGTCTAATTTAAGCACAAATCATTTGGATCACAGAAGGATAAATTTCATTTGGTTTTCTTTTATTTAGGCTAAAAATGGGCTATATTGAATAAGGGCCTATGATCCTTTCCTAATTGTCTATTACAGCTTACTTTTAGCAGGACTAACCAGGCAAGTTCTAGCTCAGTACAAATAGTGGACTATTCAAATCTTCCTCACACTCACTTGACATCTCATCACTCTACCAGATTATCAGACACCTAGTTCGAATTTTAGACTTAGGGTCATGCAGTGGTGTACCTCTATGTCATGCTTAGAGCCACACATTTATCAAATACTATGCCTAGTCATGCATCATTTTCCATTTTATCAGGATATCATTTTAGCCATCATGCTCCAAAGTTAAACTATGTACACAAGATATAGACATGCCGGTTCAACAGAAAAAGTAATCAGTCTCTTGGGTAAAAAAGAACACATGCAAGAAAACCCCAAAAGAGGATAGTGAATTGGGCTACTCAGACTTCACCATAGCACTCACTTTCAATTTACCCCACCCCCAACAAAAACACATGCAATTGTTCCCAATGCATAAAAAAATTGGAATATTAGAGTGGCAGGTGAAGAAAACCTGGGGCGCAAAGCACCGACGATCAGCAAGCTGGTGGGTCTGGTTCCCCGGAACCCACTACCTCTGTAATCTGGACACCCTCAGTGGTGTCCTCAGCATCAACAACACTATCAGCAGTGCCTCCCGCTATCTCCACAGTTCTGGAGCTAGACGCCCCAGCAGCTAACTCTCCTGCTCTCATCTGACGCGCCTCCTCTTCAGCAAGCGAGGCTCTCCTCGCAGCCTCCATCTCACGGCGCTCCTTCTTCCGTGCTCGCGCCTCATCCTCCTCTCGACCCCTACGCCTCTTGGCATGCTCTCGAGGGGGAGGTGGTGGAATCTCTGATGTGGCGAATAGGGCCGCCATCACTGTGTCTTCAGCAGGCTCTGCAGAAGGGGCCTCAGACTCAGGCACCCTAGCCTCTAAGATCATATCAATATCTGCGCGAAGACTGTCGACCGCAGCCTGAAGGTTTGACACATCCACCGGAGGGGCTGGACGGGCTAGCACCCACAACTCAAAAGCGTCCAAGCGCTGATGAACCTCAGCGATCTTCCGCTATGTGAGATGGACCATTCTCCGCTCCAAGCGCTCTTCTGCCTCGGCAATAGACCTCTGCATCAAAGGCTGGATATGATGCAAAAGTGTAGCCATTTGCGCCTCTAATTTCTAGACCCTAGCAAGCGGGACCAGAGCGGGTAAAGGGGCTGAGCGAGAGGAGCTCGGGGCAGTGCTACTACCCGGGATAGACTCGACCGGGCTAGTGTCAGTGGAAGCCGCCTGCGTAGCCGTGCGGGCTTGTGCTACCGTATCAGCCAGATTGTCAACAAGTGGAGGCAACTCTGGACGGGGCCCTCTGCGTGGACCCAACTCATTGGACTCATCCCTAATGAGGCCAATGTCAACAGTTCCTAGAGGGGTCTTGAGCTGATCACGTGCCATATAGGCACACCTGCGGACCTGCATAGAGAAAATATCATGCACGAGAAAGGGTAAGTAGTTGTGACCTTAAGAGCCCACTCGTGCATGACCGCCTATAGAAGCCCCGCAAAATCCACCTATACCCGGATATCATCGCCGCCATCAGTACTGCTCGATCCCATGTGACGATATTATCAGCGGCTGTGGGGGAAAGGTAGTGGCAGACAATCAACCACAAAAACTTCTCCGTGAAAGTCAGGTTGGCCTTCTTGATGTCCCTCTTCGGCTCGGTTACCCAGTCGGCACCCTCTCCATCAACGGACAAGTGCAGGGCCATCCACCTCTTGGTGGTCTATCTCAGAGATGGCTCGCGCAGGAATTGGCCATCTTTAACAATCTGCCATCGGTAGTCAAACTCGGCAGTGAGAGGGGTCCAATTAGCATCAACATCCTCGCCGTATAGAAATTGGCAGATGGCAGGCAGGGAGATATCAACTTGAACGCCACGTACTCGGACCTGCTCCAGTTGGGCCTGTTTGGCGGGGGCAGCCCGCCTATCAATTTGTGATCGGAGAGTCGCTACGTAGGATGCATAGAACTCTCGGACGAGCTCTTCACTATAACGTCCCAATGGACGTGCTGTCCACTCCAGTCGATGTCTGGTGAAGAGATTGTGGATCTCAGGCATCGTCAGGAGACTTCCCGTAAGGACCCGCCGCTCCATTGTAAGTGTCCAAGTCATAACTCCATTGTCATTCACGAACTTTGCATCGGAATAGACTTGAAACTGCCCGTCGACACACCACCGGTTGGGCTGGTCAGTAACCGGGGTGAGAGCACGAGCTGGTGAATCGGGTGTGGATTCTGAACTGTCAGCCTCATCAGACGAGGCCGACGCTGCAGCGGTGGCGGGTGCGGGAACCTCAGCAGATCCGGAGGCTTCCTCCGACCACGAAACTCTTAAGGAGCCAGACGCTCCTTCTTCATTAGTGGCTGACCCAGAAAGTGTGCCGGTCAGTGTGCACTCCTCATACGGCTGGGAGGCAGTGACTACGCCGGACGCCACCTTTTTGGGTGTGGCTCTGGCAGCACGTGCAGCACGGGATGGGGTGGAAGTGCCTCGGGGCACGTACTCAGGGTCACGCTCATCATCAGAGCCAATGACCAGGTGGGCAGACGGGGCGACAGAGTTCGATCGCCCGCGTGCATAGACTCGATCTTGTTTTGGTTCAATATAGATAGTACCTGTAAAGGATCAATATTAGTACTAGAAGGAGAAAACAATACAAGCAAAACCACACAAAATAAAAAAATTAAAATAAAATGACATTGCTATAGTAACAGTGAAACACAACGGACCAGGTGACGGCTCGTCGTGAGTACGACCGACCGTCATGGGGTCTGTCGTGTCTTACTTAGACTATGTTTATCTAGAGAACCCTGAAGGAGAGTCTCTAACAAGTATGACGGTATGTGCAGGACGGATCGTCGCAGGTACGACGGTCCTGTAGGTGTCCGTCAGAGGAAACTTGAAAAAAAATATGGAGACCCTTAGGAGAGGGTTCTCTGACAATCATAACAGTCATGCAGGACGGACCATCGTGGGTATGATGGTCCGTCGTACTTGTCCGTTTGAGGACACTTAGAAAAATAGAGAGAGACCCTTAGGAACAAGGTCTCTGACAACCAGAACGGTTGTGCAGGACGGACCTTTGTAGGGATGACGGTCCGTCACATGTGTCCGTTGGAGGACACTTAGAAAAAGTGAGAGACCCTTAGGAATAGGGTCTCTGACAACCACAACGCTTGTGCAGGACGGACCATCGTGGGAACGACGGTACGTCGCATGTGGCCGTTGGAGGACACTTGGAGAAAATTGGACAGTGGGGTGTTAGGGAGGTTGGAACGGACCCAATGACGGTCCGTTGTGGGTACGACGGTTCGTCATCAGGGTTTCGTTCTGTAACTCAGTGACAGAACTGGAGATGCCCCATTCATCCCCTATGACCCAAATCGAATTGGTAGTGTTTTGACCTACATTTGTCTAACCCAAATACCTAGTAAACTAGCAATGCTAAAGCACCTATTTCTAGGGTTTTAACACGGCAATTGCGAGGATTTTTTTAACCTAGGTCAGACAAAATTTGATAAAGAATGAACATATCAAGAAGAACTAGGCTACTACTAATTTATAAACAAAAATGCAATATAAATGAGTAGAAATTAGAGACACATACCTGAGAATTTGAGAAAAACAAGAGGGAAAGGTACTTGGTGATCAAGTAGACACCCACAGCAGCAGCTCCGACTAGTAGATGATGAATTTTGAGGAATTTGGAGAATTTGGGGAAAATGATCGGTTGTAAGAGAGATTTGAAAGTTGAAAAGGGAGGGAAATGGGAGAAATAGTGAAAGAATGGGGTGAAATGAAGGGGTGGGGGTTTTAAATGATGAATTTAAAACCCCTAGCCGGGTCGGGTCGGGTACGCTTCATTAATGAAGCGACGATTCCCCGACGACGGTCCATCTCGGTTGTGACGGAACGTCGTTGGTTCCATCACGTGTGCCCTAGATTTAAAATAACAGAAAGACGTACCTGGCACGACGGATTCATGTGACAGTCCGTCGCAGGAGCAACAAATTGTCGCTGTATCCGTCAGTTACTGCTGTAGAGTAATTTTCTGCAGAATTTCCTGGTGATGTGCCTGCAATCTTAAAACCCATTAGTAGAAAATGCTACCATTACTAGAAAGAAAAACTATATGTATTGGGTTGCCACCCAACAAGCGCCTGATTTAACGTCGCGGCACGACTGAGGACACTTGATTACTCAGCCCTCATCAAGATGGTATGCCTCTATCACTTTATTCACCGATGCAGTATGCCCAAAATAGAGTTTTATTCGTTCTCTATTCACCTTAAACCGCACTCCCTCCTAGGTTTTTAACTCAACTGCTCCATGAGGGAATACTTGGGTAATCAAGTAAGGGCCAGTCCGTTTGGAATTGAGCTTGCCCGGAAGCCAATGCAACCTTGAACTCTCTAAAAGCACCAAATCCCCACCATAAACTCTTGTTTTCACTTTTTTGTTCATTCTCCTTCTTCATTTTTTCTTTGTGGGATATGGCGGATACCGATTGGAGCTCACCACTCTGCCTCATGGACCTACAAATGTTGAAGGTCGCTTCTTCATTGTTCAACCGAAATTTCATCTGCCCCTTTTCAATATCAACTAAGGCTATACCTGTAGCAAGGAATGGTCTCCAAAGAATAATAGGCACTTCAAAATCGACTTCACAATCAAGAATAACAAAATCTGCCGGAAATATGAATGACTCCACTTTTACTAGCACATCATGGAGTATCCCTATAGGCCTTTTCACTATTCGATCAGCCATCAGTAGCCGCATCGCAGTGGTTTTGGGTCACCCAAACCCAACTTCCTGTAAATCGAGAGGGGCATGAGATTTATGCTTGCCCCTAGATCACATGATTTCACAAAATGTAATGACCCGACTGTACAAGGAATAGTGAACGCACCCGGATCTTCTTTCTTTTGTACGAGAGATCTTCTGGCAATAGCACTAAATGCTGCAGTCTATCATCATCCTCGAAAGTGACCGATCTTTTCTTTGTAACCAGATCTTTCATAAACTTGGCATAACCGGGCATTTGTTCTAGAGCTTCTACCAAAGGGACATTGATAGAAAGCTGCTTCAGCATTGTTATAAAACGCCGATATTTACCATCCTCGGTCTTTTTCACTAATCTCTGAGGGAAGGGTGGTGGTGGTCTAGGCATGGGAATTACCTTCATAGGGACTTCTGCATCTTTTCCAGTGCTCTCTTCTGCTTCACCACTACCCTTTACCACCTTATCATCATCCTTTCTCACCTTTTCCTCATTAGACGGCATAGGTGGGTCAATGGTTTGCTTACCACCCCGAGTAGTGATTGCCATACAGTGCGCATCATTTTTTGGATTTTGGACAGTGTTGCTAGGAAGAGTGCCCGGTTGCCGTGTGTTCACAGTCGCAGATAATTGGGCCATTTGCAACTCGATCTGCTTAATCGATATTGCATATGTATCGACTTTTTGCCCAATACCTGCTTAATCATACCTTAACTCTTTAATGTGCTCATCACTAGCATCGAACCTCCTCATCATTTTGTGCAACATATCCTCAACTCGCGCCATACTATCTCCACCATCCCTAGAAGTAACTTCACAATTTTTAGGAGGGACATAGGGCCCATTCCTATCATTTCTGTTACCGTAGTTACCCCTGTTGAAGTTGTTGTCGCGGTTGTAGTTTCCATCTCGGACATAATGACCCTCACAGTTATTGTTACCATAGATCCGACCTTGGTTCCCTTGACCTTGGCGCCAATTATCCTGATTTGAGCCTTGGGCACTCGGTCGGAAACCCCCTCATCTGCTCATTTACTGCATAGGAGTCCTCCGCATAATAACATTCATCATTAGGAGGTGGTGGTTTAGGCAAGTAGTTAACTGCATTTATCTTTTCTGCACCCCCAGTGATATGTTTTAGTACCAACCCAAGCTCAGTTCTCATCTGAGCCATTTCTTCACGAATCTCATCTGTGGCTGGGTTGTGAGTGGACTGCACTGCGAAGGTATTTCTCCCGGTATTTGACTTCCTAGTACTGCAACACTTATTATTCCGGGAGATTTTCTCTAGTTTTTCAGCAATCTCAGCATAAGGACACTCTCCATAAGATCCACTTGCTATAGTGTCCAACACCACTTTATTATTATCATCATGTCCCCGATAGAAGTATTTCTTCAGTGACTCATCATCTATACGGTGATTTGGGACACTTCTCAAGAACGAGGTGAATCTATCCCAAGAACTACTAACTGACTCTCCTGGTAGTCCCACAAAGTTGTTCACTCTGTCTTTATGGTTTAGTTTCTTGGAGACCGGATAGTAGCGTGCTAAGAAAACATCCCTTAGTTGGTTCCAAGTGAAAATTGAGTTGTAAGGGAGCTCAGTGAACCATATAGCAGCCTCTCCCATCAGTGAGAGAGGAAAAACTCTAAGCCCTATTACATCCAAGTCCAAGTCAGGCCTCCCTACACAGCATTTACACACTGCCCTTACCTTAGCTATATGGGCATGTGGATCCTCAGAAGGTAGCCCTGAAAACAAACCTCTGGCAGTGATCATTTGCATAAAGCTACTAGTTACCACGAAGGTGTGTCCTGGTGGAAGAGGAGGCAAGACAAGTGGCCCATCGGAGTCTGCTATGTTGTCATAGCTTCTGTAGTATGCTTGGGGTCGTGGAGCGGGATTTGTCCCCTCTGTTGGTGTTCACTCTGAGCATCGAGTAACAACTGACCATGAACATCAACCGGAGCTGGGATGTTCTGGTTTGGGTCATCATTAATTCCCAAGTTTCTATTCATGTTGCGTAGTGTACGCTCTAATTCGTGATCGTAGGGAAACAGGGGTTCTCTTCCTCTCCGTGTATTTGGCATAGAAGGAGGGTGGTTCTGCACGAATCAAAAACAATAAAACAAAGTAAAATCAAGAAATATCAAATAAACTATAGTAATATGTTTAAGTTAATCTAAAAGCTACTTTCCCCGGCAGCGGCACCAAAATTTGATACGCTCAAACTTACTTCTCAAATAAGAAGTAAAGCGGTCGTGTCAAGTAAAAAACCCAACTAGTGAGGTTGGGATTGTTCCCACGAGGAAAATAGTTTAGACTTAACTTCAATCTATTATTACTATTGTTCAGTCAATTACTTCTTTGGAAAACAAAGATGATAAAAGGGGGTTTTCAATTTCTAAATAAATGAAAATAACTAGCGAAATTGAAAGAGACACTTAACAGCTTCAAATGTTGGAGTTTAATCAATTAATGGAAGTAACTAGGGTTTACGTGTTCTCCACAGGTTCATAACTTCATAAGTCCAACTATAACCATTCTTTCCTAGTATCTTGCATGCAAAGTAATAAATTATGTATTTCTAAATCCTTGGTCCGGCTACATGTGTTTCTATCCTAACCCTTATATTTAACTCATATTAAGCATCGTATTCGATATTTGACTAAGTTATTACCTCGTACAAATCAATACTAGCTTATTAGATAGTATACACTAAATCTATGTTGATAATTCTTTTCCTATTATCTACCTCCTTGGTCCGGCATGTAGCATTAAGGCGAGTTCTAACGTTGGCCATCCGTTAAAAAGACTTCTAAGCGAAAGAATTATCAATACATACAAGACACTATTCTAGAATTGTTATTTTAGTTAGGTTTTACCTCATTATTTGCCTATGGTTCCACAACCCTAGTTATGGAGTTTAGTTACCCATAGTCATAATCACAATATTCAAATATATGGTATAAGAATTCATGTACTTACTTCAATGAGAAAGAGTAAAATACGAAAGTTCGCTTGATTAATCAGCAAAAATCACAAACAAACAATTACAAGAATCTCAAAATAATCAAGAATCTCACAAAGGGTCTAAAAAGTAATCAGGAGTATAAAAATAATCAAGGGCCGAACCAAAAATCCTGAATCGGTGTTTCGAACTATTTATAAAAAATAAAAACCTAATTATATAAGGACTCTATTTGCTGGAAATCTTTCAAAACGCGGCTGGGTCGACGAACCTCGCGACGGATCGTCGTGGTCACGACGGACTGTCATGAACTCCGTCGTCCCATACTTGATGCAATTTCTTCTGCTGCTCTTTTCATTACCCTCAATGGCAGGTATGACGGATCATCACAGGCACAATGGTCCGTCGAGGGTCTCCGTTCCAAAACACTTGAACTCTTGGAATATGGGTACTGGGACTACTTCTCTGAACTTCATGACGAACCTGCAGGACGGACCGTAATGGATATGACGGTCTGTCACGCTTTCGTACCCCCACACATGGTCAGACTTCCCCATCTTCGTTCAGCAGCTGTACTAGTCTGCCACCTACGGACCGTCACGAGCATGACGGACCGTCACAAGCTCCGTAGGTGGTCTCTTCTGCATTTCTTCACTCAAAAACCTCCGCATTCATCTTTGGGCAAATTTCCTGCAAATAAGGAGAAACTTAAATAAATTAGCACAAAAAAGGCTTTTGGACACACTAAACTTAAGGAAAAAGTATTAATAATACAGTGAAACAACGGTATATCAACACCCTCAACTTAAATTTGTAGTTTGTCCTCAAGCGACGCACTATGACTCAATACAAAATCTTTGTACAATAGTATCCATGTTTTATCCATTGCAATCATTTGGCTATCAATCCCGATTAATCTCATCATATTTATGCATGCTATCACTATTAGGCTTGAATTATGTGGAATTAGACCATGACACAGACTCACCATGCACTAACACCTATCCTCTTCAATTTCTCACCGAGGTGCTAATATTTCCAATACTGCAACTAGTGTCCTCACTTCAAAACAAAATCCTTATTTTTCACACAATGACTTCAGTTTGAGTATAAGGATTACTTTTCAACACTCACTCTCAGAACAAATTCACACTCATTCATAACTATTGCCATAGGCTTGCCCTTATTTTCACTGCTTTGAGTTTGCTACACAACCATTAGAATCACGATAGGACTTTCTTAGCTTGTAACACAGGCTCATGGTCAGGTAGGGTATATTTAGGTGTACTTTAGTGACTTTTTGCCCTCCTTGACATATCGGCTAAACATACCATTTTCTATCATTTTATTTTGCCCAGTTTCCCAACTTCTTTCACCGTGCTATTTTCCCTTTTTTCTTCATTTGTGTAAGTGACTCTCTTCTTTTCTTGCTCGTATTTCTTGTAATTTTTTTTTTACTTTTCTTTCAACTAATTCTTGAGTCACTTTACTTTTGTTCTTTCTCTCTCTTTGTTCTTTCAACCCCAGTTTCCAGGGTATTCCTCATAATAGCCACCCTCAACTCATGGCTTTGCCATGAGTCAAAGTACACAATACCCAAAGTTGGGTCAGGGCCATAAAAAGGTTGTTTATTGCATTAGCCACCCTCAACTTATGCTTTTGGCATAAGCTTAGGTGTACATGTGCAAGGAGGGACCATGCAAACACATTATTCCCAGAAAAGATCAGTTTAGGTAAAAAAGAAAGGTCTAATTTAAGCTCAAATCATTTGGATCAAAGAAGGATAAATTTCATTTGGTTTTCTTTTATTTAGACTAAAAATGGGCTACATTATATAAGGGCCTATGATCCTTTTCTAATTGTCTATTACAATTTACTTTTAGTAGGACTAACCTGGCAAGTTCTAGCTCATTACAAATAGTGGACTATTCAAATCTTCCTCACACTCACTTGACATCTCATCACTCTACCAGATTATCAGACACCTAGTTCGAATTTTAGACTTAGGGTCATGCAGTGTTGTACCTCTATGTCATGCTTAAGGCACCACATTTATCAATTACTATGCCTAGTCATGCATCATTTTCCATTTTATCAGGATATCATTTTATCCATCATGGTCCAAAATTAAACTATGTACACAAGATATAGACATGCCGGTACAACAGAAAAAGTAATCAGTCTCTTGGGGAAAAAGAACACAGGCAAGAAAACCCCAAAATGGGATAGTGAATTGGGCTACTCAGACTTCACCCTAGCACTCACTTTCCATTTACCCCACCCCAAACAAAAAGACATGCAATTGTCCCCAATGCATAAAAAAATTGAAATACTAGAATGGTAGGTGAAGCAAACCTGGGGCGCAAAGCACCGACGATCAGCAAGCTGGTGGGTCCGGTTTCCCAAAACCCACTACCTCTGTAATCTGGACACCCTCAGTGGTGTCCTCAGCATCAACAGCACTCTCAGCAGTGCCTCCCGCTATCTCCACAGTTCTGGAGCTAGACGCCCCAGCAGCTAACTCTCCTGCTCTCATCCGACGCGCCTCCTCTTCAGCAAGTGAGGCTCTCCTCGTAGCCTCCATCTCACGGCGCTCCTTCTTCCGTGCTCGAGCTTCATCCTCCTCTCGACCCTACGCTCTTGGCATGCTCTCGAGGGGGAGGTGGTGGAATATCTGAAGTGGCGAATAGGGCCGCCATCACTGTGTCTTCAGCACGCTCTGTAGAAGGGGCCTCAGACTCAGGCACCCTAGCCTCTAAGATCATATCAATATCTACGAGAAGACTGTCGACCGCAGCCTGAAGGGTCGACACATCCACCGGAGGGGCTAGACGGGCTAGCACCCGCAACTCAAAAGCGTCCAAGCGCTGATGAACCTCAGCGATCTTCCTCTCCGTGTGCTGGACCATTCTCCGCTCCAAGCGCTCTTCTGCCTCGGCAATAGACCTCTGCATCCAAGGCTTGATATGACACAAAAGTGTAGCCATTTGCACCTCTAATTTCTGGACCCTAGCAAGCGGGACCAGAGCGGGTAAAGGGGCTGAGCGAGTGGAGCTTGGGGTAGTGCTACTACCCGGGATAGACTCGACCGGGGTAGTGTCAGTGGAAGCCGCCTGTATAGCCGTGCGGGCTTGTGCTACCGTATCAGCCAGATTGTCAACAAGTGGAGGCAACTCTGGATGGGGCCCTCTGCGTGGAGCCAACTCATTGGCCTCATCCATGATGAGGCCGATATCAACAGTGCCCAGAGGGGTCTTGAGCTGATCAACGTGCCATATAGACACACCTGCGGACCATCATAGATAAAATATCATGCACGGGAAAGGGTAAGTAGTTGTGACCTTAAAAGCCCTCTCGTGCATGACTGCCTGTACAAGCCACACAAAATCCACCTCAAACTCGGCTATCATCGCCGCCATCAGTACTGCTCGATCCCATGTGACGATATTATTAGCGTCTGTGGGGGAAAGGCAGTGGCGGACAATCAACCACAAAAACTTTGCCGTGAAAGTCAGATTGGCTTTCTTGATGGCCCCTTCGGCTCGGTCACCCACTCGGCACCCTCTCCATCAACGAACAAGTGCACGCCGTCCACCTCTTGGTGGTCTCTATCAGCGATGGCTCATGCAGAAATTGGTCATCTTTAACAATCTGCCATCGGTGGTCAAACTCGGCAGTGAGAGGGTCTGATTAGCACAAACAACCTCGCCGTATAGAAACCGGCAGATGGCAGGCAGGGAGATATCAACCTGAACTCCACGTACTCGGACCTGCTCCAGTGGGGCCTGTTTGGCGGGGGCAGCCTGCCTATCAATCTGTGAGCGGAGAGTCGCTATGTAGGATGCATAGAACTCTCGGACCAGCTCTTCACTATAACATCCCAACGGACGTGCTGTCCACTCCAGTCGATGTCTGGAGAAGATATTGTGGATCTCAGGCATCGTCGGGAGACTTCCCGTAAGGACCCGCCGCTCCAATGTAAGTGTCCGAGTCATAACTCCTTTGTCATTCAGGAACTTTGCATCGGAATAGACTTGAAACTGCCCGTCGACACACCACCGGTTGGGCTGGTCAGTAACCGGGGTGAGAGCACGAGCTGGTGAACCGGGTGTGGATTCCAAACTGTCAGCCTTATCAGACGAGGCCGACGCTGCAGCGGTGGCGGGGGCGGGAACCTCAGCAGATCCGGAGGCTTCCTCCGACCACGAAACTCCTAAGGAGCCAGACGCTCCTTCTTCATTAGTGGCTGACCCAAAAGGTGTGCCGGTCAGTGTGCGCTCCTCATAAGACTGAGAGGCAGTGACTACGCCAGACGCCACCTTTTTGGGTTTGGCTATGGCAGCACGTGCAACCCGGGATGGGGTGGAAGTGCCTGGGGGCACGTACTCGGGGTCACGCTCATCATCAGAGCCAATGACCAGGCGGGCAGACGGGGCGACAGACTTCGATCGCCCGTGTGCATAGACTCGATCTTGTTTTGGTGCCATAGTAGATAGTACCTGTAAAGGATCAAAACTAGTACTAGAAGGAGCAAACAATACAAGCAAAACCACACAAAATAAAATAAAAATTAAAATAAAATGACATTGCTATAGTAACGGTTAAACACAACGGACCAGGTGATGGCTCGTCGTGAGTACGGCGGACCGTCATGGGGTCCGTCGTGTCTTACTTAGACTATGTTTTTATGGAGAACCCTAAAGGAGAGTCTCTGACAAGTATGACGGTATGTGTAGGACGTACCGTCACAGGTACGACGGTCCGTCGTAGGTGTCCGTCAGAGGACACTTGAAAAAAAATGTGGAGACCCTTAGGGGAGGGGTCTGTGACCATCATAATGGTGCAGGACGAACCGTCGTGGGAATGACGGTCCGTCGTACTTGTCCGTTTGAGGACACTTAGAAAATAGAGAGAGACCCTTAGGAAAAGGGTCTCTGACAACCAGAACAGTTGTGCAGGACGGACCGTCATAGGGATAACGGTCCGTCACATGTGTCCGTTGGAGGACACTTAGAAAAAGTTGGACAGTGGGGTGTTAGGGCAATTGGAACGGACCCAATGACGGTCCGTCGTGGGAACGACGGTTCGTCATCGTCATCTCGTTCTGTAACTCAGTGACAGAACTGGAGATGCCCCATTCATCCCCTATGACCCAAATAGAATTGGTAGTATTTTGACCTACATTTGTCTAACCCAAATACCTAGTAAACTAGCAATGCTAAAGCACCTATTTTGAGGGTTTTAACGTGGCAATTTCGAGCATTTTTTTTAACCTAGGTCAGACAAAATTTGATAAAGAATGAACATATCAAGAAGAACTAGGCTACTACCAATTGATAAACAAAAATTCAATATAAATGAGTTGAAATTAGAGACACATACCTGAGAATTTGATAATAACAAGAGGGAAAGGTACTTGGTGATCAAGTAGACACCCACAGCAGCAGCTCCGACTAGTAGATGATGAATTTTGAGGAATTTGGAGAATTTGGGGAAAATGATCGGTTGTACGAGAGATTTGAAAGTTGAAAAGGGAGGGAAATGGGAGAAAGAGTGAAAGAATGAGGTGAAATGAAGGGGTGGGGGTTTTAAATGTTGAATTTAAAACCCCCAACCGGGTCGGGTCAGGTACGCTTCATTAAAGACGCGACGATTCCCCGACGACAGTCTGTCTCAATTGTGACGGTACGTCGTTGGTTCCGTCGTGTGTGCCCTAGTTTGAAAATAACCAAAAGATGTACCTGGCACGACGGATTCATGCGACAGTCCGTCGCAGGAGCAACGGTCTGTCGCTGTATCCGTCAATGACTGCTGCAGAGTAATTTTCTGCAGAATTTCCTGGTGATGTGCCTCCAAATATAAAACCCATTAGTAGAAAATGCTACCATTACTAGAAAGAAAAACTATAAGTATTGGGTTTCCTCCTAACAAGCGCCTGATTTAACATCGCGGCACGACTGAGGACACTTGATTACTCAGCCTTCATCAAGATGGTATGCCTCTATCACTTCATTCACCGATGCAGTATGCCCAAAATATAGTTTTATTCGTTTTCTATTAACCATAAACCGCACTCCCTCCTTTGTTTTTATCTCAACTTCTCCATGAGGGAATACTTGGGTAATCAAGTAAGGGCCAGTCCATTTGGAATTGAGCTTGCCCGGAAGCCAATGCAACATTGAACTGTCCAAAAGCACCAAATCCCCAACCATAAACTCTTTTTTTTCACTTTTTTTTTCATTCTCCTTCTTCATTTTTTCTTTGTGGGATATGGCGGATACCGATTGGAGCTCACCACTCTGCCTCATGGACCTACAGATGTTGAAGGTCGCTTCTTCATTGTTCAACCGAAATTTCATCTGCCCCTTTTCCATATCAACTAAGGCTCTACCTGTAGCAAGGAATGGCCTCCCAAGAATAATAGGCCCTTCAAAATCGACTTCACAATCAAGAATAACAAAATCTGCCGGAAATATGAATGACTCCACTTTTACTAGCAAATCATGGAGTATCCCTATAGGCCTTTTCACTGTTCGATCAGCCATCCGTAGCCGCATCGCAGTGGGTTTTGGATCACCCAAACCCAACTTCTTGTAAATCGAGAGGGGCATGAGATTTATGCTTGCCCCTAGATCATATAATGCTTTCGCAAAATGTAATGACCCGACTGTACGAGGAATAGTGAACGCACCCGGATCTTCTTTATTTTGTACGAGAGATCTTGTGGCAATAGGACTACAATGTTGCTGTCTATCATCATCCTCGAAAGTGACCGATCTTCTCTTTGAAACCAGATCTTTCATAAACTAGGCATAACCGAGCATTTATTCTAGAGCTTCTACCAAAGGGACATTGATAGAAAGCTGCTTCAGCATTGTTATAAGACGCCGATATTTACTATCCTCGGTCTTTTTCACTAATCTCTGAGGGAAGGGTGGTGGTGGTCTAGGCATGGGAATTACCTTCATAGGGACTTTTCCATCTTTTCCAGTGCTCTCTTCTGCTTCACCACTACCCTTTGCCACCTTATTATCATCCTTTCTCACTTTTTCCTCATTAGACGGCATAGGTGGGTCAATGGTTTGCTTACCACCCCGAGTAGTGATTGCCATACAGTGTGCATCATTTTTCAGATTTTGGACAGTGTTGCTAGGAAGAGTGCCCGGTTGCCGTGTGTTCACAATCGGAGATAATTGGGCCATTTGCAACTCGATCTGCTTAATCGATACTGCTTGTGTATCGACTTTTTGACCAATACCTGCTAAATCACACCTTAACTCTTTAATGTGCTCATCACTAGCATCGAACCTCCTCATCATTTTGTGCAACATATCCTCTACCATACTATCACCACCATCCCTAGGAGTAACTTCAAGATTTTGAGGAGGGACATAGGGCCCATACCTATCATTTCTTTTAACGTAGTTATCCCTGTTGAAGTTGTTGTCGCGGATGTAGTTTCAATCACGGACATAATGACCCTCACGGTTATAGTTACCATAGATCCGACCTTGGTTCCCTTGAGCTTGGCGCCAATTATCCTGATTTGAGCCTTGGGCGCTCGGTCGTAAACCCCCCATCTGCTCATTTACTGCATAGGAGTCCTTCACATAATAGCATTCATCATTAGGAGTTGGTGGTTTAGGCAAGTAGTTAACTGCATTTATCTTTTCTGCACCCCCAATGATATGTTTTAGTACCAACCCAAGCTCAGTTCTCATCTGAGCCATTTCTTCACAAATCTCATCTGTGGCTGGGTTGTGAGTGGACTGCACTGCGAAGGTATTTCTCCCGGTATCTGACTTCCTAGTACTCCAAGATTTATTATTCCGGGAGATTTTCTCTAATTTTTCAGCAATCTCAGCATAAGGACACTCCCCATAATATCCACATGATATAGTGTCCAACACCACTTTATTATTATCATCCTGTCCCCGATAGAAGTATTCCTTCAATGACTCGTCATCTATAAGGGGATTTGGGACACTTCTCAAGAACGAGGTGAATCTATCCCAAGAACTACTAACTGACTCTCCTGGTAGTGCCACAATGTTGTTCACTCTGTCTTTGTGGTTTAGTTTCTTGGAGACCGGATAGTAGCGTGCTAAGAAAACATCCCTTAGTTGGTTCCAAGTGAAAATTGAGTTGTAAGGGAGCTCAGTGAACCATATAGTAGCCTCTCCCGTCTGTGAGACAGGAAACACTCTAAGTCCTATTATATCCAAGTACAAGTCAGGCCTCCCTACACAGCTTTTACACACTACCCTTACCTTAGCTATATGGGCATGTGGATCCTCAGAAGGTAGCCCTGAAAACAAACCTCTGGCAGTGAGCATTTGCATCAGGCTACTAGTTACCACGAAGGTGTGGCCTGGTGGTAGAGGAGGCAAGACAAGTGGCCCATCGGAGTCTGTTATGTTGTCATAGCCTCTGTAGTATGCTTGGGGCCGTGGAGCGGGATTTTGTCCTCTCTATTAGTGTTCACCCGAAGGATCGGGTAACAACTGACCATGAACATCAACCGGCACTGGGATGTTCTGGTTTGGATCATCATCATTGATTCCCAAGTTTCTATTCATGTTGCGAAGTGTACGCTCTAATTCGTAATCGTAAGGAAATAGTGATTCTCTTCCTCTTTGTGTATTTGGCATACAAGGAGGGTGGTTCTGCACGAATCAAAAATAATAAAACAAAGTAAAATCAAGAAAATATCAACTAAACTATAGTAATAAGTTTAAGTTAATATAAAAGCTACTTTCCCCGGCAGCGACGCCAAAATTTGATACGCTCAAACTTACTTCTCAAATAAGAAGTAAAGCGGTCGTGTCAAGTAAATAACCCAACTTGTGAGGTTGGGATCGTTCCCACGAGAAATATAGTTAAGACTTAACCTCAATCTATTATTACTATTGTTCAGTCAATTACTCTTTTGGAAAACAATAATGATAAAAGGGGGGTTTTCTATTTCTAAATAAATGAAAATAACTAGTGAAATTGAAAGAGACACTTAACAGCTTCAAATGTTGGAGTTTAATCAATTAATGGAAGTTACTAGGGTTTACGTGTTCCCCACAGGTTCATAACCTTATAAGTCTAACTATAACAATTCTTTCCTAGTATCTTGCATGCAAAGTGATAAGTTATGTAATTCTAAATCCTTGGTCCAACATCTAGAAAATTTCACTCCACACCTTGGTCCGGCTACGTGTGTTGCTATCCTAACCCTTATCTTTACCTCATATTAAGCATCGTATTCGATATTTGACTAAGTTATTACCTCGTACCAATCAATACTAGCCTATTACATAGTATACACTAAATCTATGTTGATAATTCTTTTCCTATTATCTACCTCCTTGGTCCGGCAAGTAGCATTAAGGCGAGTTCTAACGTTGGACATCCGTTAAAAAGACTTCTAAGCGAAAGAATTATAAATACATGCAAGACACTATTCTAGAATTGTTATTTTAGTTAGGTTTTACCTCATTATTTGCCTATGGTTCCACAACCCTAGTTATAGAGTTTAGTTACCCATAGTCATAATCACTATATTCAAATATATGGTATAAGAATTCATGTACATACTACAATGAGAAAGAGTAAAATCCGAAAGTTCGCTTGATTAATCAACAAAAATCACCAACAATCAATTACAAGAATCACAAAATAATCAAGAATCTCACAAAAGGTCTAAAAAATAATCAAGAGTCTAACAATAATCAAGGGCCTAACAAAAAATCAAGAGTCTAACCTCAAAAACGAGGTTTTTCAAACTATTTAATAAAAATAAAAACCTAATTACATAAGGACTCTATTTGCTGGAAATCTGTCAAAACGAGGATGGGTCGACGGACCTCGCGACGGTTCGTCGTGGTCACGATGGACCGTCATGAACTCCGTCGTCCCATAGTTGATGCAATTTCTTCTGCTGCTCTCTTCATTGCCCTCGACGGCAGGTATGGCGGATCGTCACAGTCACAAAGGTCCGTCGAGATTCTCCGTTCCAAAACACTTGAACTCTTGGAATATGGGTACTGGGACTACTTCTCTGAACTTCATGACGAACCTGCAGGACGGACCGTAATGGATATGACGGTCCGTCACGCTTTCCGTACCCCCACACTTGGGCAGAATTCCCCATCTTCCTTCAGCAGCTGCACTACGCTGCCTCCTACAGACCGTCACAAGCTCCGTAGGTGGTCTCTTCTGCATTTCTTTGCTCAAAAAGCTCCGCATTCATCTTTGGACAGATTTCCTGCAAATAAGGAGAAACTTATATAAAAATTATCAAAAAAAGGCTTTTTGACACACTAAACTTAAGGAAAAAGTATTAATAATGCCGTGAAACCATGGTATATCATCACCCTCAGCATAAATTCGTTGTTTGTCCTCAAGCGATGCACTATGACTCAATACAAAATCTTTGTACAATAGTATCCATGTTTTATCCTTTGCAATCATTTGACTATCAATCCCGATTAATCTCATCATATTTATGCATACTATCACTATTAGGCTTGAATTATGTGGAATCAGACCATGACACAGACTCACCATGCACTAACACCTATCCTCTTCAATTTCTCACCGAGGTGCTAATATTTCCGGTACTGCAACTAGTGTCCTCACTTCAAAAGAAAATCCTCATTTTTCACACAATGATTTCAGTTTGAGTATAAGGATTACTTTTCAACACTCACTCTCAGAACAAATTCACACTCATTCATAACTATTGCCATAAGCTTGCCCTTATTTTCACTGCTTTAAGCTCGCTATACAACCCTTCGGATCACGATAGGACTTTCTTAGCTTGTAACGCAGGCTCAGGGTCAGGTAGGGTATATTTAGGTATACTTTAGTGACTTTTTGCACTCCTTGACATATCGGATAAACATACCATTTTCTATCATTTTATTTTGCCCAGTGTCCCATATTCTTTCACCAAGGGGCATAGGTTGATAGACGGGGCACCGATGCCATCCGTCGACCAACACTAATCAAAATTCTTGAAGGGACTCTTTTGCACAGTCTCTGAACTTACCTACGGATGTGCAGCACGAAAGGTGGGGTTGGTCGTCGATTTACCCATGATCCGTCAATCGTGGTATCATCTGTGGGGACTGGTTTTTCACTGCACGTTTTCACTTAAGTTAAACAATTAATTGGTTAATTAGGAAGTTAACCAGGGGTTATGGGAGGTCTAATTATGTTGGTTAACCACCAATATAGAGTCCTAACCTAATTAAGACTAACCTAAACTAACATAATTCCCAAACCCAAAACTCTCTTCCTTCTCCCTTCTTTCTCTCTCTAGTGATGAACTCCATTGAAGACCAAGCTAGAGGAGGGTTTAAGGACTGCAAATATTCAACTTTCACCATCAATCTTCATGAATTATTAATATATGGGATCTCTTTAACCTTTGAGACCTCTTTCATCAAATGGTTCCAAAAGTTGGCTTTTCAAGTGTATTTCATCGAATCTCGAAATTGATGTTGTGAATTTATTTGTTTATGATTTCTTTTGGATATGATGATTATATTAACATGTATTTGAACTCAATTGTGATATATCTTGATAAATCGGTCTAGTTTGTATAAGATGACCTTTACCTCTTAATTCTAGGTTGTGATATTGATATGAATTGTATTATATTGGTTCAATTGAATTGGTTATTGGTTAAATTACTATGAGATGATTTTGTTGGTTCAATTATGACTAAATTACGATGAATTATAGTCCGATCGTGCTAGTTCTTGACAAGTTGATCTAGGTTATGAAGTTTGTTGTGAATTGACCTCAGTATCTTATCTTAATCTATGAACTAGTGATAAATTGTGATATAGTGATTCAATTGGATTTGTTATAATGTTGATTATGGTTATATGATAATACTACACCCTAATTGGCTTGAGTAAGGGTTTATGGTAAGACCTTGATGATGAATTGTGAAGGAGACTTGGTAAGTCTTGTGATCCCTAAACATTACTTCAATTATGGTTAATTGTAATTAAGTCATGATGTTGTATTGGAGTATGCCTTGTATTAGGACTGATAGAATTGGTATTATGTTGAATTGAAATGTCTATAATATGATTTGTGAGGAGTTGTTTATGATGTAATATAAGGATGATGAATGATTTACCAATGTGCCTTATTATGAAGTGATATGTAAATGTGCTAACCTCACTTATACGAATTGTAATTAAAAGATTATACTCATGCAATTCTTATTGAGCTATGATGATGATGATGATGTTATACAAGGGTTAGACCCTATGACTTACATTAAGTTATAATATTTAATAAAGACGGTAAAGATATTTCAAAAAGGGACTTAGCTTAGCACCGAGTGAACCTGACAATGGGAGGTGATAGCTTCTCATAGAGGAAGATTCACCTTATAGTTCCACATGAGGTGTGAATCCCCTATGAGTGATACTCATCCAATGTATTCCATGAGAGGAGGCCCCAATTGCCAAGTTGTATGTAGAGGGATTATACCTATCTCTTAGTTCATGAACTATGTTTCCCCCATAGGAAGACTAGCTAGTGGATCCACCTAGAAAGTTGCTTTTATGTTTGGTTTTAATTTGGTTGGTAGACCACCTTCCTTCAGCGTAAGGTTATACAACACCCGATTCCACACTTAGCTCTTGTGGTCTATGTCGGTTAAGGATAGTGTTTCCTAAACTAAAATGATGTAATAAAGTATAAATTAACTAGGGTGACTTGAGAGGTTGACTTAGCTTATGTAGGGGTATGGGACTCTACCTATGCCTTGCACTAGTTTTCCTTGAAGGGAACTTTAGGAGGTTATTATTATGTATGTGTATGCTTATATTGGTACATGATATGTATATGATGAAATTGCACATTGTTGATACTATATGTTGATTTGTGTCACTTACGAGTATGTGTTGGTCTACATTGTTAAAGTATGATGATATGTAATATTCAATGCTACGCTATATGAAGTAAGAGGTTGGTCATGATTCTTGTTGGGTTACTTGATTGAGTAAGGTTATGGGGCTTTGCTTGGTCATTGTACTTGTTGATATGATAGGGGTTGTGGGTAATTGTGTTGCTTTGATTAGGTTATAATGAACTCTTATTCTTGCTTGTGGTTATTTATGACTGGATGATAGAGTTACTTGATTATTTATAGAATTATGCATGTTGACTTGAGTAGTTTTGATGATGTTTGTCTTGTGATGTACATGCATATGACTTAATGAATATTCCTAATTGATTTTGTATTATCTTGTTGAATGTGCATAAAAGTTTCAAGGTAAATTGCATACTTAATGAAATGTCTTCTCTTACCATGTTTTCATGATATGTGTGCATATGGTCTCAAACATAGTACAAGTGATGTACTAACCCCATTTCTTCCTTTTCCCCAACATTTTAGGTTTTGGTCATTGAAGGGCTTTTAAAGATAACTTGAAGAAGACTTGGATTTCTTAATCATCCAAGTAGGATGGGTCCTCACTTTTCGCGGGTGATTCCACTATCAAGCCTATGATATTATTTTAGTGTTCAAGAATCTTACGTTTCTTTTCTTTTCATTTGGGTATTAAACGTTGTATGACCTATATGTGGTCTTCTTTCATTGATTAGGATATGCCCAATTTGGTATACTCTTATTAGATGGTTATGAGAGGAGACGACTATTTGATACTATGTAAATCTCAATGTAGAAGTAGTAAAAAGTGTTAAATTTCCGCTAAATTGGACTTATGAATGTAATGATGTAAGCCACGAGTCTAGTCGTAGTCCTCAAAGAGGACAACAATGCTAGTTACGTCTAAGAGGTATTCCCAAATTTGACAGAACGTCTAAGACGTTCTAAAGTTAGCCCTTGAGACGTTCATGTGTGTCTTGAGTGTGCCTTGCATGTTCGGATGTGTTTTACATTTTCCTTCTGGGTAAAACTAGCATGGAAGGTTTTTAACATATTAAGGTGTATATTATTAACGCTGGAAATGTCCGGGTATGAATTTTGAAGGGTCCCAAGAGAGGCCCTCAAGAAGTACCCAAAGGCTGTCAAGACACTGCCTTGGTAGTGTCAATCGACTAAGACAAACGATGCCTCGTCAGTTGAATGATGCCCCGTCGAGGGGGAGGCATCGATGGACACATAGCCTGGGAAAGACTCAGCCAAAGAAAAGAGTAAGAACCAAATGACAAAAGCTACAGACGGTCCATTGATGGGCAACGTGACGTCGATGGATAGCCGTCGATGCAGGCTTCAGTTACTGCCATGGATGCTGTCTAATTATGGGGTGAATGGGAAATTCACCCCACGTGTTAATCTTACCCTAGGAGGTTTATTTACCCATTTTTGGGTATGTTAGGTTAATTAAAAACGTGAATAGCCCATACCTAATCCCCCATTGAAAATCAAACGTCCATTGACAGTGATGTTCAAGGTCAGCTTATAGATGGGATTTGCATGGGTTCTTCACAATTTTTTAGTATATTCATCATATAATAAAGGTATGGTGATCCTTCATCTCTAGATAATCTTTCATCTATAGAGTCCTCTTCAAAGTTTTCCATGAAGTTTCCTGACCAAATCTCTTCTTCTTCAATCTAGCCATGTGTTCTTTCTCAAATTGATTTGGATGTTATTTTCAATCAAATTGCATGATAAACCCATGCTCTCTCACAAACTCGATTTGAACCTATGTATGGATTTATGATCTTGATCTCATGTATATCAAATTGTGATTCAATATGCTAATATTCTTATACCTATTGTCTACTATGTGTATTGATGATGAATTTTTGAGGAATGATCCATGAGGGTAATGTTTTAAAGTTTTCAGGTTTTGAATAAGGATTGTCTTATATAACTAGATTATGCTAGTTGTGTGATGTGATGATAATTAGGTATAACTGATCCAATATGAATATTTAACAATTGAATTCGTAAGGATTGATATAGGTTCTTCTATCCTATAAACTTGATATGGTGATGTGTATTATGTGATCTATACTCTAGAGTAGGTGAAGCATGATTTAGTGATTCTGTTCTATATTTTTAGCTACTACTCTAAATATATATTATTGCTAATATATGATTGAGGATCAAGACTAGGGAAATTTGTTGATGATCTATAACTCTCGACTTTCTAATATATATGGTATGTATTATATTAGGTTGTAGTATGATCTTCTAACGACTTGTACATGGCTTGTTTCCTGATTAAATTGCATTTAGTTACTTCTTTACACATGTATTGTTGAAGAAAAAGGTGTTTTGATCAATTTTGATAAAATGCTTGATGAATTGGCAAAGTATACTGTTCTCCTCTACTTTTCTATATTATTGTAGTTGATGAAGCCTTGTATGACATGGTTTGGTATGGTCCATTTATGGTGGTAATGTTTATTTTATAGTCATTTTATATATGTGTTTAATATGTCCTTGAAGTCAAATTGATGAATATATGAGTGTGTGGTTATGATGATCACACTATGTGTATCTTTTGCCTAATCTTCTGTTGTAGTTGTGAATCTAGGTTATGTAGCTAGTGTTATAAGCATGTAAATGGTTATGTTAAGATCATATGTAGTTGCTTCCATTAATGAAGTGTGAGGGACTGATGAACCCTACCCATGTAGCCCTATGGGAATGTGTGAATAGCTATGTTGGGAGTCTTAAAGTGTAAAATGAAGTTAGCTTGCCTCCTATGCTAGATTTTGTTGTGTGGTCTATGCTTGGTTGTGCATTGTGGTCTTAAGAAGGTGGATACCTCAATGTATTGATTGATATCCATTATGTGATCATGTTATCCTAAACTATATGGTGATAATACTTATGCTATGTCCATGCGAAAGGATCTTCTCACATGATTTAGGTTGATGAACTTTCTTCAAGGACCTATGAGCTAAGCATATGAGGGGTTGAATACACTAAGCCTATATTATATAAGGTAATGTAATAATGAATTTTCAATAAAGGGAACTTAGCTTATCACCTAGTGAGATTTTAGATGAGGGGGTGGCACCTTCCTAAAGATGGAGGGCTAAAGGTTACAGTACGGTCCTCACAGGGTTGATAGCCTCATAACCAAAAAGGTTGTATAGAGATGTTTCAATGATTTCGCAAAGTTCCATAAACTATGCTTCCCACATAGGATTTAGCAAGTGATATCGCCTAATATTCCAATATGATATTCATGTCTTACCTTGGAAAGTAAGATGCCCTCTTTTTGGTATGAGGGGACAACTCCAAATTCCATGTTTAGCACCCATGGTCTTAGTGTCGTTTAAGGCTATAGTTTCCCTAAAGTATAATGGACAATGGAAGTAAATAAATAGGATCTTACCTAGGAGGACTTGAGGGATGTTACTTAAGATAGGTGGAAGTAATGAACCCCATCTAGACACTACACAAGTAGCTACTTACGAAGTCCTAGGAAGGTAACCTAAAGTGTTTGATTATGAGTATGTCGTTATGCATGGGATGGTAGTATTTGTCTATTTTTCATCAACATGTGCATGATATGAGTCTATGTGATATGGTCTTATTCCTATATACACTATGTGAGTCTTAATGACTATATGATAAAGATTGTTGATATGAATGGAGTTGTCCTTATGTGTTAGGTTGAGGTATCAATTGAATGCCAAGGTTTTTAGTCTCATGGAGGGTTTATTATGAGTATATTGAGTTATAGGGCTTCATATGTTCATTTCACTAGTAGACTAATATTGGGTCAATAACAAGGTCTAATAATGATGTATGTGAAGTGAAGTTGTCATATGCGTGAATTGGTTTAGCTTACTGTGATGTTCCTAATGTTTTGACTTAAACGTGTCTATCATGCATTTTGGTTATATAATGATATGTGTTGGCTTATGTAGGTTGTATGCATTCTTTCTTTTTTTCCTTAAGGTGATGCATTGCACCAAGTATCACTAGAGGGTTACTTGGAAGGTTAATGAATAAAAGATAAAAACGGTCATTGTTAAGGAAATTAGCTCACTGTAATGCATCTTGAATTGGGTTTACCCTATGTGGGGGATGGTGATGTAGTAGTAAGGTTGTAGATATATTCTACCTAGACCTTCTATTTTGTCTTGAACTAGAAACGAATGAATTCTTAGTAAGCTTGTTCAAGAATAAGAGTTTTGCATAAAGGATGAATTGCATGACCTTTATATGTTTGGGGGGGGGGGTACTGATTGACATTACCTTAAGGATATTATGAATGTTCCAAAGTTAATGAAAGTAAAATTTTGATTAAAATCCATGTTTTCTCATGTTGATTTGCTTTTTGATATGCTAGTTGTGCATTTGACTTCATGAGATAAGATAAGAAACATGGTAGTATTCACGTGTGAAGTGCAACGTTTAGCCTTACAATGGAAAGTTGATTCTCTTTAAAATAAAAAGTGTTGAGTCTCTTCAAGATTTTGTTACTTGTATTGTTTGGGAGGCATGATTGTAGGCTCACTCTTAAAAGATGAAAGCATGTGTAGCTAAGTATTCATGTGTGTGCCTATGATTTGTATTGTTTTTCCCAAATGATGGTTACTGTGAAGGTCAGTACTATGTTAGAATTGAATTTTTGAGAGATCACTTCCTATTTGTTGTGATTTACTTGGTTTGATCTACCATTTAGAATTCACTAGGAAGAAGACATGAGCATGCCTTTGTTCAAAAGTTGAAATTTCCCATTTTAAGAGGGAATTGACCTTGTAGTTTGCTTAGGTGTGAAATCAAGTGTTAATGAGAAGACATTCCTCCATGGACACCACTAAGCATGGTATGGTTGAAAATAACCTTCATGGAACTAGGTCTAATGAATAACGATCTTTGTTGATCCAATTGACTGAAGTCTATGTGTATTGAAGTATGAGTGCCTAATTGTTTCTTGAGTGTTGTTGAAATCTGCCTAAGTGTTAATTAAAGAATAGCTACGAAATGATCTCTTAATAAATTGAAGTGTAATGACCATGTTATGATTAGGAGAAGTATGTTCCTCCTATGAACATTATAAGAGCCTTTTTGTTTGATGCATTAAAGAGTGAATGGAATTTTCGCTTTCTTGTGTGCATTGAGTGCTAAAATGATTTGATGATGTTATAAATTTTATGAACTGTTGTAGAGTCCTTGTAGTGATTATAGTATTCTAAGTATCATACGAGGACGAATGTTTCCCAAGTTTGGGATATTGTAAGACCCCCAAAATGAGTTAGGGCGTCTAGAGCATAACATGTTCCTATCAAGGTTATAATGTCCGAAAATGAATTATAATATTGTTTATAGGCAGTGTGTAAAGTTTGAGGTGATTTGCAAGTCAAACATTAAGGGTCGATCAAGACATTCGACGACTAGTCACTTATGTGCCTCATGTATCTTTGTGTGCTTATATATTGTATGTCATGAGGTTATGAATTATTAAAATGAGTTATAATGATATTTATTGACAGTATATATTATCGCGAAATTTGGAGGTCAAACGTCCAAGAATGTCCAAGACGTTCAAAAGTTAGCCCTTAAGACGCTCAAGTGTGTCTTGATGGAGTCTAGCATGTTTGGACAAGTTGCATGCATTTTTTTGGGTGAAACTGATGTGGGAGATCCTAAACTTGTAAATGTTTGTATTTACGTTTGAAACTTTGCGGTACGACGTATAAAGGGCCCCGCAAAAGGGCCCACAAGAAGGACACAAGGCTGTATGACACTGCCTTGGAAGTGTCATTCGACAGGCCAAACGACGCCCTGTTGGTTGACCAACGGACCGTTGGTGGAGTCTCGCAGATGGAAATATAGCTTGGGAAAGAATAAAATAAAGACCAGGCCAAGGACCAATTGACAGAAGCCACAGACGGCCCGTCGATTCACCTACTGTCCGTCGATGGTGCCGTCGATGGTGTCCTGCAACTAGTGCCTTGCGAACTGTTCTATTAAGGGGTGAATGATAAATTCACCCCACGTACTTACCTGAATCTAAGTCACTTATTTACCTATTTTTGGGTGCATTAAAGCAATCTAAAACGTGACCAACCCATTCCCAATCCCATTTACTCAAATTAAACCTTACCTCCAAAACCAATTCTCTCTAGAAACCTCTATTGTTGTTTAAGCTCAAAAACAGATTGTAGATTGAATTCTCATGTGTTATTCACTATGTTTTAGATGTTTTCATGTATATAAAGGTATGGTGATCCTTCATCTCTACTTATCGTTCCATCTAGAGAGTTAATCTTAGAGTTTTCAAAGAGAAAATATAATCAAATCTCTTCTTCTTCAATCTATCCATGGGTTCTTTGTAAAATCGTTTGTAATGATTAAATCATGACGAATTGATGTTAATGTATTGGTTTTAACATGATTTTAATACAATTGCATGATGAACCCATATTCCCTCACCAAATAGATTTAGTCCTTGCTTGGGCTCTGTGATCATGTCTTGTTAATGGTTGAATTATGATTCTCTTACGTTGAATTGCTTATACCTACTATTATTTGCATTAATTGATGTTGAATTTATGATGAAGGATCCATGTGGATCAATTAATGAAGATTTGAACATGCTTAGCTTAGTTTTCGATGATTCATTGTAGGATTGGCCTTTTAATGATTTAATGTGTACTTCCATTGTGTGGGGAAGGTTGTCTCTACTGTCTTAATTGGATATCATGGATGAATTGTAAACAATAAGTGATTCAGGTGGATCAATGTCTATTAGACTATGATTCTTCTATTTTCCATTGATGTCTAAAGTAGCATGATCACTATGATCAAGAGGTTATGGAAAATTGTAGTCGGATTTCGTGTAGATTATGTTGTCCTTAACTATACCTTATATTGATGATATTAATGAGTTGTGGGTTTGAATTCTTAATGATCAAATAAAAGGAGTCTTGACATGAATTTATCTAGGTTCTTCTACTCTACAATTTGAATTGTGTAATGAACATTATGTGATCTTAATTCTAGGGTAGATGAAGCATGATTTAGTCTTGATAGTTATGTCTTTAGATACTGCTCTAGGTTGTCTTATGGGCATATTATTAAGTCTAATCATGGTAATCACAGTAAAGAAAGTTAGCAAGTGATTTATAACTCTCTAGCTTCTAGTATATGTGTGATGCCTTGTATTATGTTATAGTATGATATTGTAGAGACTTGTACATGGTTTTTTCTACGTTTAAAGTACATTTAGGTACTGCCCTATATATGAATTGTTTATAGACAAAGTTTATTGATCAATGATGATCAAAAGTGAAAAATTGGTAAGAATGCTTATCTCCTCTACTTTTCTATATTAATGTAGTTTATGAAGCCTTGTATGACATTGTGTGGTATGGTCCATGTCACGACTGGAGTCTAGACCCTACATGAGACCAGCATCGTTGACCTCTCAAAGGTCGAGGACAAGCCAACATACGTCATCATTACATCATCTAGGTTAATTTTGGCGGAAAATTTGAAACTTTTTGTTACTTAAAGTATACATAGACTTCATAGTAGGATACATTATAGTCAAATAAGATTTATCTACATCACTTCATAATTGTTCACAACAACCATCTAATACCAAGATACCGAACTGAATGAAAAAGTCCTATCGGAATAGAATATAAAGTTGACAGAATGGCACCAATACAATGTCTGAAAATAATTGAGAAAGAAACGCTAGTGGAACATACTCCATGTCCGGATAGCTGCAGCGTCGTATCGTAAGCTCTAGCGTCCTCCTGTGCCTGCACCTAAAATTATAGAGTTGTATGGGATTAGTACACACATGTACTACCTATGGGTAATATGCAAGCAAGAACGAAGGACATACATGATTAATAAGAGCTCTCTCCAAATGATAAGAATTATGGAAAGTCAAGTCAGTGGACTTGCCAAATTCAGATTAGCAAAGTCATGCCATGAGAGTAACATGCATCATCATACTTATCATTTTGCAAACACCACATAACATATTACACATATCATATCACATAGTTCATATCATTCTTTCATATGCCATGAGACCTTGGCATCATTGATTTGACATTAGGACTTCCAAAAATGAGGGCTCAACATATGGGACCTCAACTAGGGAGCCTTTTTTTAGGAAACACAGAGTCTGGTTCATGCATTCATACGTACTTAATTTTCATTCTTTCATATACTAGTGCAAACACCTGTCATACCTAGGATGTAGTTTAAGACTCTCATCGGGTTCGCTGTAATATGACGAAGAATGACCTAGTGTCATTAACTAAGTCTAGCTCAATTCTTGATTATCCTATGCTAACACCTTTGGCATCATTGATTTCATTATGTGCATCATTTGAGGCTATCCTCATTCATTCATGGGGAACATTAACTTTAACCGACATAGATCATGTGAGCATCATGAAATCCATTGTCTCCTCCACACCGAAAAGAGGTGGAATCACCGACCAAAGTGAACAAAGACATGCTAGCGTACATGGGAATTGAACCCCCTCCATATCCCTATATTGGATGTATAGGTATGAAGACGAGGAGATATAACGAGACCCATACCCGGCATGCCAGACAGTCTCATCTGATGAGAGTTACGTGAACCTTTGCCCTTCCCAAAAGAAGGCATCACCACTCATAGCTAGTCTATCGGTGCGTAGTATAATGTTCCATTACATTCAACTCATACGTCATCGAATATAGATTCTAGTATGAGGACATCATATCTCAATAGATGATTTCTCATATCATCATTAGTATTGAGTGTCTTAATCTCAATACTTTCATTAGAGTGTTCATAAAGACCGGTCTCTCCATTAACTTTACACTCTCATAGGTGAGTACGTTTTTGTAACATTTACTTAGGCTCATTTGATATTGCTCTAATCTTTTTCATTAGCCTCATATCATGTTGTCACCACATTCATTAACATTATCACAATTGCTCTTTATAATTACACACCACAATTTATGTGAATGTTCATTTCATCACTTGGCCATTTAGTGTGTTTTACACTCTTACTTAACTCTTCTATGGTTACATTATTTCATTACATACATCTTAGGTTCACTTAATTTTAAACGTATGATAGACTTATGGTTCTAAACATATTAGCCATGAGGCTTCATTCATCGTTCGTTTAAGTGATTCATATCTTCCTAAGATTATGTGGTACAAGACTTATGCATCTTGTATGCATGCCACGATCTCGATTTCAATCTAAGTAGGTAGCATTATTCTTGAAAACATAATTCATGTATGACTTATGTATCATTACGGAATTTGGTCATGGGAACCCTATTTCAAATCCCTTGGACAACACTTTACATTTTTCTTTTTATTTAATTTCAGTCCACATGACATTGGGACCCTAGTCGAGCCCTAACATCAACATTTCCTTTTTATTTCAATCCTTTGAAAATTCTCTTTCTTGGCCGACGGGTTGTGGATTCGAACCCCCACAACCCCTTTTATTTTTTTATTTATTTTCCTTGACTATCTTGAGTTGACCATGAGGTTGTGGGATCAAACCCCCACAACAATTCTTTATTTTTCTTTTAATTCGCTTATACTGCCTAAAGGTCGTGGGTTCAATTCCGACGCCTCACATTTCTTTTATTTTTCATTTTCTCTTAACTCTTCTTTACTGCCTTGAGGTCGTGGGTTCGATTCCCACGCCTCACATTTCTTTCTTTTCATTTTCTCTCTCTCTTCTCTACTGCCTTGAGGTCGTGGGTTCGATCCCACGCCTCACATTTAATTTCATTTAATTTTACCTTAAGTTCTGATTGAGATGTTGTAGGTTCGAATCCCACTCCTCTCAATTCTTAATTTCATATATTAATTTCCAGCAAGGATTAACCAAGTTCGAACTCCCCTCAGCCCCATTTCTTTATTCACCTTTTTAGTTCTTTTCACGGGTGAGGTCGCTTGTTCGATTCCTAATGACCTCACCTAATTTATACTCATTTAAAATTCCAGATCTGTTCATCTATGTTTAGCCGAAACTAACTTGTAATTTGCTGGAAATTTTTTCACATTTTTCTGCTCACTTCCTTCAACATTTACACGTGAATTCATAGGGTAATTCGTAGATCATTTAATACGTTCTTAGGTGCATTTTTCATGGATTCGTTTAGCCAAGATATTATCACTCAAATCATCCACATTTCAACTCATATGAACATCAGGAATTACATAATCATTTGTAGGTGAAATACAACCACAACATCACATTTTTAAAGACTTAACCCGAGGCACATATATACGGTTCACATTGCACACACACGTACACATATTTCAAAAAAACATCAACATAAGTAACATGATTCCGAACATACATATAAACACATAATCATCACGAAAACAAGTTTCATCCCTATTTTTCTACCAGCAAACATAACCAACCTATGATTCAATGGGAGCTAGTGAAAGGGACATGCAACGGGGAACAACCCTAGTTTTCGGAATAGATTCGTCTGAACCGTAGGGGTCTCTTGGGAAAGGGACCAAGAGAGAAGAGGACCCACACCCTTTTGACGTTAAACTCTCGACTTGCAGCCCAAAAACTTCACCCAAGATCACGTCCAAATCCCTTCAAATTCAACACAAACTCGACGGACAAACTTCTCTTTGCCTATATAATTGATTTCATTTGTTCTCTTTTATTTTCGTTGTGAATTCTTCAAGTGTGAAGAACTACCTACTATTTTTTGAAGTTATTTGGCAGAGAGAATCATGAGTGCGAGTGATAGAGATGTGAGAGAGAGATATGAGCGTGGGAGAGAAGAGTTTTCTTAGGATTAGGAGTCTAGTTTAGGACTTAGTCAATTAAATTTTTTATTTAACTATTAATAATCTGATTTCGTTTTCTAGCTCAACTAACTCCCCGAGTTAGTTGGTTTTGTAGCAAGGGTTTGGAGGTCTGGTTCTACGCGAATCATTCCGTGTTAACCCGGTCTAATCGTAGGCATTCTAGACACATTAAGCATTACTTAGCATATTCATTTTAAGGGTTGTTACAGTCCACTTATGGTGGAGGTGTTTACTTTATTGTCATTATATATGTGTTGACCATGGCCTTGAGTGAAAATTGATGATTAAATGAAGGAGTGGTTATGATGATCATCTTATGTATAACTTGTGCCTAGTCTTCTTCTCTAGTTTTGACTTTGGGTGATGTTACTATTGTTATGATCATGTAAATGGCTATGTTAAGGTAATATGTACTTGCTACCTATGATGAGGTCTTATAATGCTATATGTGATGCAAAGCTAAGATAAGTGCATAAAGACTAAAACTTATTGTAAGACTGTTGTAAGTCTTAAATAAATGAGTCTTCTGCTATGCTAACCATTCTAGGATGTTCTGTGATGTATCATTCAATAGGACGACTTAAAAAAAGATGTTCTATCATAGGCAAGGGTATAGAAGTTTGACTATGCATTGCACATGTACACCTTGATGGGATAGTTTCTAGGTTGGTCTTCTAAGGACATGCATAGGATTGTATGAACATGTAATGAATATGACTTATATTCTATGATGTTAAGTATATAATTTGATGAAGAATGAATGTGCATAGTGTTTTGGAGTGTGGATATGAAAGGATTGCTCATATCGGTACACATATAGACGACTTATGCATTAATATATGCACATGTGTGACATTATGTTTTATGTGAAAAGTTTTCTCACATATATGTATACGCACACACATATGAATGATGATATAGCCAATAAAGGAGCCTTCAAAGGTGTTCTCAAGTGTATCCTAAACTAGATTGTGCTAATACTTATGCTATGTCCATGTGAAAGTATCTTCTCACATGATTTAGGTTGATGAACTTTAATCTATGACCTATGAGCTAAGCATATGAATGGATGAATCTCCTAATCCTATATTTATAAAGTAATGTAAGAATGGATTTTCAATAAATGGAACTTAATTTATCACCGAGCGAGCTTGTAGATGAGGGGGTGGAACCTTCCTAAAGAGGGAAGGCGAAAGGGTCAACTACGGTACTCACAGCATGAATAGCCTCATAACCCAAAAGGGTGTAGAGAGATATTTCCATGATGCCCCCAAGTTCCATAAACTATGGTTGCCATATAGGATCTAGCAAGTGATATAACAAAATATTCTAGTATAATACTCATGTCTTACCTTGGCAAGTAAGATGCCCTCTTTTTGGTGTGCAGGTGGTTAGCTTCGTATCAATTGAGCGATGTTTCTCAAATATGGTACAATCAATTGAAGGACAATAGGACGGAGGTGTCGGGTCTTACTTAGTGGGAAGGATTTATAGAAGCTTTTCTTGGTAACTACTTCCCCGTAAGAGGAGAGAAGTTAGGGTAGAGCAGTTGATCAGTCTCAAGCAAGGTAATATGAGAATTGAGGAATACTCTTTGACGTTCTTTATGTTATCTAGATATGCCCCTTCCCTTGTCTCAAATACAAGAGATGAAATGAGTGGTTTTGTGACGGGTGTGGATGATTTAGTGAGGGAGGAATACCGTACGACGATGCTACATAATTATTTGACCTTAGCTAGACTCATGGTGTATGCACAATCAATTGAAGAGTCTAAACTTAGGAGGATGACTAGAAACTTGAAAAGGGGTGGTTCTAGTGACCAAGAGCAATTTAGGTCTAAGAATAGGAGCCAAGGTCAAGAAAATCCTAGAAGTGCTAAGGTGAAATTGGAGAAAGGAGGTGGTTCTCAAAATGTAAAACCCACATGTGTCACTTGTGGAAAGCGGCATTATGGTGAGGGTTTAAGGGGTACAGGGAGTTTCTATGGTTTTTGTAAGGAAGGACACAAGGTAAGAGATTGTCCTCACATTGCTTTTAGAAGAAGAGAGGGTTTAGATGTTGCTTCTGGTGTTCCAAAAGATGATGTTCCAACAAAGAGGTGTTTCTATACACTCTGTATTAGAGGATCAAAGCCGGATGAGAATGATGATGATGAGGGTAAGTCCTTGCAATTCCTTTTAGTGATATGAGTTCCATCTAAGAGAGGGAGTATGGTTAGTAGATGGGATAGAATGATATAGAAGCATATCACATGTACAAGGTGTTTAGGAGTTTTCTTGAAATTGAATTGCAATAACATCTTTCATTGTGTATGTTATGAAGCCACGATTATGTTGTAATATGTTTTTATATGATGTTACCTTGTATATTAGCTTGTTTCTATTATGAATTGCTTAAAAGTTGAAATTTTGAAAAAATTGTTGATTCACTGTAAGGGTGCTGGCATTACTGTTAAATTTTTGAAAATTTGACTAATTGATTCTTTGGTCGAAAATTGTTGTAATGTAGTTAGAAATAATGTATATTAGTATGATATTGAATATAAAATGAGTTTTTACTCTTTGGAATGAAGCATGTAAGTTTTGTAGCATACTGAGTTATAGAAATGTTTTCTAATTTCTTGTTGTGTTATGATTCTCTTGACTATGTGAAATTTATGTTTTATTATTGATTATGTGTTATATTATATGGTCATGATCTTCTAGTTTAATCTCTATTCTTGAAAATGTTTGGATAGTGACAAGTGTCATTCGAGGACGAATGTTGTCCAAGTGGGTGAGATTGTAAGACCCCAAAAATCACTTATGTGAACTAGAACCTAACATTGTTGTCATGATGTTATAAGGTCCTAAATAGGTCTATTATGTGCAAAGGAGGCAGTGTCTAAGAGTTTAGGTGCATTGGAACTCAAATGTCCACGGATGACTAAGACGTTATACGACTAAGTCACCTGTGTTCCTCATATATGGTTCTATGTGTTTATTTCTGATTCATGTGGTTTTAAGGTTATTATATGAGGTATTATGATGTACATAGGTAGTGTGTCGAGTTTCTTGAAGTTTGGAGGTCAAACATCCAAGAACGTCCATAACGTTCGACAGATGTGTCTTGAAATGACATTGTGTGTCTAAGCATGTTTCATCGAGTTTTACGTATTTCTTTTGGATGAAATTCACGTGAGAGGTGCTAAACTTGTATACAAATATTCCAAGGACCATCCAAGGATCCTTGAGGAAGGACCCAAAAGTGGTGCCAAGACTGTACAAAGCAGCCCCTAATAAAGGAGGCAATCGACGGTTCGTGGGCCAATTGACGCCCCATCGATGGGTTCCAATCGTGGGGACTTGGTATTTGGAGGGAAGATACCCATGTTTAGTTTTTGAACTCAACGAGGGAAGGACAGGATGGTCCATTTATGGAGAAATGTTCCGTCGACTACGAACCGTCGATGGCGTGTGTGTTCTGCGTGCAACTTCACTGTGAAGTGAGGAATGAAGTTGTAATGTAACCCCAATTACAAATAAGAGTGTTGGAGGTTCCTTAAGGGTGTTTTGGGTATTCAAATTTGTATATAAGTGTGTAACACTTAGAATATTTCATTCTTCAAAATAACAAACCCAAATCCCTTAAAATTTTCTCTAGAACTCCATTGGAGTCAAAACTCAAGGAAGGGCTTGGAGTGACGAATTGAGTAGAGATTATTGATAAAAGTGAAGAATTATATTCATCGAGGTAATAATTTTGATCCTTGAAACTATCTTTATCAAGGAGCCTAACTCTCAAAAAGTTTTCTAATTTTTTCAAGTTGAATCGTCCAATTTCATGATTCTACCATGGGTTCCTGCATTAATTGTTTTAAATGTTAATTATTTATTAAATTGTTATTGTATTGATGATTTTAAACTAAAATAACCTATTAACCCATGATTTAGATGAACTCTAGATTTTGAGTAAGTTATGGGTTACTTGATATTGATCTAATGTTGATGAATTATGATGTAGATTTCAATGGGCTATCTAATGATGTAATAATTGTAATAAATTTATATATAGGTTGTACTAGATTCGATATGTAGTAGTTTGACCTAGTTTAATGAATATTGTGGTAATTATGTCGAATTGTTGGTTTTGGCCATGAGTAAGGGCCTTCTTATATCGAAGTGGGTGAGTTTACATTGGTTTGAGGTGTTGAGGATGATGTGGTGGTAAGCTGCCATATTTCTTTATTTTGATGTTTATTAGAATTCAATTATATTGTGATTGGTCTTGTCCACTTATGGTGGCAGTGTTGTGTGGTTTACTTGAAATTGATGTGGCCTTGTCGGCGTTATTTTAAGTAATAGGATGATCATGGCCTTGTCAGCAACTACTTGAAGTAATGTGGCTATTTGTTTAGTTGAGTATGTGAAGTATGACAATATCTATCTACATGTAAACTCATATATGTTTTCTATTTATGTCATCTTAGGTGATCATCTTAGTCTATGACCTTAACCTTGTGTGTATAGTCTTAGCGTTTATACTTTGTTAATCCGAAATGAATATATGAGTCTATGTTGGTTATAATTATGGTGATATGATAGTATATAGTATTACTTGAAGATGATAAGAGTTATTTTGTATGTGCTTCTAGAATGACATATGGTATGAGTTAAAGTGAAGTCTGTGGTGTCTTGTGTTGGTAGACTTGTGTCCCTTACTTGATGAATGCGTGAATGTGAATATTTGATGTATTGACTAAGGATACTAAAGTCTCTTAGTCTTGAATGTATGAATGACATGTGACCTTAAATGAACTTAAGAGGGTCTTTTATGTGAAACCTTGAACCTAGTGGTAAGGTTGTGAATGTTAAAATCCTTAGCCGTAATGGTATCATTCAATGTAAAGGAATGATGGACTTAAGGTTAATTGGCTGTAACGACATCATATTATTCCTTAGGAAAGTCATCGTGAGCTTCTTGTCTACTTTTGGAGGTAGCCCTAGTGGACCTTTCTTTGGTAGGGTAAATGTGATTTGGTTATGAAGTTGATATGGAACCCCTTTTGTATGAACCTTAAGTGTAAATTACTCTATGAGAAATAAGGATACCACCGAGTTAGTATGGTAAGGGAAGTAGTTCTAGTTAAAGAATGAGACTAGATTACAAAGCATGCGCTTCATATTCCTTGACCATGTGCCTATATAGGATGTGTCTAAGATCTACCATTGGCAAGTAGAACAACCTCATCGGAGTACTTCGGATTCCATGTCTTGCTATAATGGTCTATTTGGGTTATTACCTATTCTCATAATGTGAAATACCTATTAGCATTAGAGAAGTTCTATGAAGTTACGTGGTGGTATGGGATGCTATTTACACATTGCACAATAGGCTTTGAAGCTGTTAGTTGGAGTTCCTAGGTCTTGTCCAAGACCATTACTTGAATGTCCATTATGTGATGTATGAGTCTTAAATGAACTAATAAATATAATGACTTAAGTTAAGAAAGTATGTTAAATGAATAAGTACCTATCTAGATTAGTTAAGGAGTATCTATTTAAAACGTGAAGGGGGCATAGGAATGGTCACTTCGTATCTTACCTAGATGAGTCTTAAGAATGACTATAGTTAGGGAAAATTTTTGGTTATGTGGACATGATCTAAGCCTTAGGTAGTCTTAAGGATTACTTAGGAAATCTTGAAGAGGTCAATCATTGACGTTATCTTCTTGATTTACTTAAGTAGGTGTTTTGATAGCCTTTGAAGGGTTAATTTCATATTTTCTATGTGTTGATGCTTTGATGTTTTGTAAGTGTCTATGTGCCTTATTATAAGTATTCTTGAGGATCATTTAAGTATACTTAGGGATGTTGTATGGGCGGTCTCTCTTTGTGTTTCTTAGGTGATTATTAGGATAGTTTTTAGTAAGGGAACTACATGTTAGAAAGTTTATAAAATACATGGTAAGACACTTAAATGAATAGTGAAGGGAATTCCATGTAACAGTTAACGAAGTTACTGTAAAGTGACTCTAAAATTATGATATTTTGTTTAATTGTTTATTTTCGTGTTAAGTTGTTAAATGTTGTTCTTATGATTATAATATGATTTTTAGATGAAAAGATTCATATTTCTATTAAATGTCCATTTTTGTGATTTTTATGCATTATGTCACACTTAGTACAAGTGGTTGTACTAATCCATGCTTTTATTTATTTCTATAGTTGTTGGTAGGTGAGGAGCATTTTGAAAGTGAAGACTTGGATCATAGAATCATTCAAGAGAAGTCAAAGTATGTCCTCATTTGATTCGAGGGCATAGATGTCTTTTATAGTTCAGTTTAAAGTATTGTAATAGACAAAGTATTTCAATCTTTTTAAGTATGGGCCGTGTCCTAAGTATTCTCCTTTCTTAATTTTAACGAGATTGAGCCTTAGTACTTTGTATGACTTTATATGAAAGAGTTTTTAAAGACTATGATATGTTTTGTGAAAAGTTTTAATTCCGCTCTACTTTTCATTATGTTTATGCAATGAATAATATGTAAGGGATTGTACAAGACCTCTGAGAGGTCAAGTACGCCGGTTGCAATCTGAAATTTTCCCCTAACTTCTAGGGTGTGGATTCGGGATGTGACAATCTTGGTATCAGAGCATCGGTTATGAAAGTTGTATTAGGAATCAAGAAGTCTCATAAGTCACTTCTAGTAGTGTCTTGACCATCGGTGTAAGTCGCGACATATCTATGGGCAAGAGGCTATAGGAACATAGAGTTTCCCTTCTTTTCTACTCCTATGTTGTGCCATTGAGTAAAGGTTATGAGTACTATTTTTTATGGTTTTCTTTGTGTTTCTAGGAAGATGAATACGAGGAGGACACCGGCTAGGAAAGTTGAGGTGAGTTATGTGCAAGAGGAGATTCCTCCTGAAGTTGATGATGTTGAGTAAGTTCGTCAAGGTGCTCAAGCTGACCAAGTCCCTATTGTGGGTAGAGTTGATGATATCTCGAAGTTGAGTAATAGGGATACTACTGAGGCTTTGCATGATTTAGCCCGATGTGTGACTACTCAAGTGAATCTGAGTATGGTGCCTAGAGTGAATGTTGTGGAGAGCACTATAATTCTTACGTTAAGAAATTTTGTGAGGATGAATCCTCCTATCTTTCTTGGCTCTAAGGTGGGAAAGGATCCCCAAGAGTTTCTAGATAGAGTGTACAAGTTATTGAGTGCTATGGGAGTTAAATCTAGGGAGAAGGCGGAGTTAGCTTCGTATCAATTGAGGGATGATACTCAAATATGGTTCACTCAATGGAAGGAAAATCGGCCGGAGCATTTGGGTCCTATTGAGTGGGAAGAATTTAAAGAAGCTTTTCTTGGTAAGTACTTTCCCCGTGAGAGGAGAGAAGTTAAGGTAGAGGATTTTATCTATATCAAGCAAGGTAATATGAGCGTTGAGGAATACTCTTTGAAGTTCTCTTTGTTATCTATATATTCCCCTTCCTTTGTCTCAAATCCAAGAGACGAAATGAGTCATTTTGTGATGGGTGTGGCCGATCTAGTGAGGATGGAATATCGTACATAGATGCTACATGATGATATGACCTTAGCTAGACCCATGGTGTATGCACGATCAATTGAAGAGTCTAAACATAGGAGGATGGATATAAACTTTAAAAGGGGTGGTTCTAGTGACCAAGAGAAATCTAGTCTAAGAAGAGGGCCCAAGGTCCAGAGAAGCCTAGAAGTGCTAAGGTGAAATTGGAGAAAGGAGGTGGTTCTCCATATGTCAAACCTGCATGTGTCACTTGTGGAAAGAGGCATTATAGTGAGTGTCTAAGGGGTACCGAGAGTTTCTATGGTAGTGACAAGGAAGGACACAAGGTGAGAGATTGTCCTAACATTGCTCTTAGATGAAGAGAGGATAAGAAAGTTGCTACTAGAGTTCCAAAGGATGATGCTCCAACAAAGAGGCGTTTCTATGCAATCTGGACTAGAGGATCAAAACCGGATGAGAATGATGATGATGATGAGAGTAATTCCTTTAATTTCCTTTTAGTGATACGAGTTCCTTAAGAGGTGGAGTATGGTTAGTAGATGAGATAGAATGATATAGAAGCATGTTGCATGTTCATGGTGTTTAGAAGTTTTGTTGAAATTGAATTTCATTAACTTCTTGCATTGTGTATATTATGAAGCCATGGATATGTTGTAATATGTTTTTATATGATTTTACCTTGCATATTATCTTGTTTCTATCATGAATTGCACAGTAACGGTACTGGCAGTTCACTTATAAATTTTGGAAAATTTGACTAGTTGATTGTGTGGTCTAAAATTGTTGTAATGTGGTTAGAACGATGAATATGAGTATGATATTGAATATACATGAGTTTTTACTTTTTGTAATGAAGCATGTGAGTTTTGTTGCATAATGAGTTATAAAATTGTTTTCTAGTTTATTGTTGTGTTCTGATTTTCTTGACTATGCGACATTGATGTTCTCTTATTTAATGTGTTGTATATGGTATGGTCATGAGATTCTAGTTTAATCTCTATTATTGAAGTGTTTGGAGAGTGGCAAGTGTCATTCGAGGACGAATGTTGTCCAAGTGGGGGAGATTGTAAGACCCCGAAAATGAATTAGGTGAAACAGAGCCTACCATGGTTGTCATGATAGTCTAAGGTCCTAAATAGGTAATTCTGTGTTAAGGAGGTAGTGTCTAAGAGTTCAGGTGCATTGGAAGTCAAATGTCAACGGAAAACATCGACAACTAAGTCAGCTATGTGCCTCATATGTGGTTCAATGTTTTTATGTGTGATTCATGAAGTTTTAAGGTTCTTATTATGTTTTTATTATGTATATAGGCAGTGTGTAGAGTTTCGTGAAGTTTGGAGGTCAAATGTCAAAGAACGTCTATGGCATTTGAAAGATGTTCCTTGAAATGACCTTGTGTGTCTAAGCATGTTTCGTCAAGTTTTCCGTGTTCATTTTAGATGGAATTGATGTGAGAGGTTCTTAATACGTATACGATCACATTTGGATTTGAAATGTCCGGGAAAACACCCCGAAGGACCATACAAGGATCCTTGAAGGAAGGACCCAAAAGTGGTGCAAAGACTGTCCAAGGCAGCCCCTAACGATTGAGGCAATCGATGGCTCGTCAGAAAATCCACGCTCTCACGATGGGTACAATTGGTGGATACTTTGTCTTTGTAGGTATGAGACCCATGTTGAGTCTCTGGACTCAACGACAGAAAGACAAGACGGTCCGTTTGTGGACAAATGGTCCATCGACTGCCAACCATCGATGGAGTTCGTGTCCTGCGTGCAGCTTCACTGTTAAGTGAGGGGTGAAGTTGTAATTTCACCCAACTTCTAAATAAAAGTACTGGAGGTTCCTTAAGGCTTTTTTTGGTATTTCAAATGTGTATATAAGTGTTTAAGATATAGAAGATTTCATTCTTCAAAATCAAAAGCCTAAATCCCTTAAAATTCTTTCTAGAACTCCATTGGAGTCAAAACTCAAGGAAGGGCTTGGAGTGACGAGTTGAGTGGAGATTATTTGTCAATGCGATTAATTAGATTCATCAAGGTATGTATTTTGATCCTTGAAACTATCTTCATCAAGGAGCTTAACTCTCAAGATGTTTTCTAAAGTTTTAAAGTTGAATTGTAAAATTTCATGATTCTACCATGGGTTCTTCCATTAATGTTTTTGAATGTTTATTATAGATTAAATTTTTATATTTATTATGTTAAACTAAAATAACCTACGAACCCATCAATTGGATGGATCCTAGATTTTGACTAAGTTATGGGTTCCTTGATATTGATCTAATGTTGATGAATTATGGTGTAGATATCTATGGGCTGTCTAATGATGTAATAATTGTAATAAATTGATATCTAGGTTTTATTTGAATGATTAATATGTAGTAATTTGACCTAGTTTCATGAATATTATTTTAACTATGTTGAATAGTTGGTTCTAGCCATGGGTAAGGGCCTTGTCATATCAAATTGGGTGATTTGACATTGGATTGAGGTGTTGAGGATGATGTGGTGGTAAGATTCCCTATTTCCTTTATATTTGATGTTATTTGGACATAAATTATATTGTGATTTGTATGGTCCACTTATGGTGGCGGTATTGTATGCTTTACTTGAAATTGATGAGTCCTTGCCGGCTTTATTTTATGTAATATGATGATCATGTCCTTGTCGGCAACTACTTGAAGAGATGTGGCTATTTGTGTAGATGATTATATGAAATATGACAATATCTATCTATATGTGATGTCATATATGTGTTTTTTAATTCATGTCATTGTAGGTGATCATGTCAGACTATGATTAACCTTGTGTGTATAATCTTAGGGTTTATACTTGGTTATTCCTAATTGATTTTATGAGTCTATGCTGGTCATATTTATTTGGATATGATAGTATACAAGATGAATTGAGGATGATAGAGTTATTTTCTATTTGCTTCAAGAATGAAATGTGTTATGAATTAAAGTGAAGTATGTGGTGTCTTGTCTTGGTTGACTTGTGTCCCTTGCTTGATGAATGTATAAATGTTAATATGTGATGTATTCACTTAGGATACTAAAGTCTCTTAGTCTTGAATGTATGAATAACATGTGATCTTAAATGAAGTTAAGAGGGTCTTTAATGTGAAACCTGGAACCTAGTGGTAAGGTTGTGAAAGTTGAAGTCGTTTGCCGTAATGGTATCCTTCAGAGTAAAGGAATGATGGAATTAAGGTTAATTAGCATGAAAGACATCATATTAATCCTTTGGAAAGTCATCATGAGCTTTTTGACTGCTTTGGGAGGTAGTGTTAGTGGACCTTTCTTTGGTAGGGTAAATTTAATTGGGTTATGAACTTGATATGGAATCCCTTTATATGAACCTTAAGAGTGAATTGCTCTATGAGGAAGAAGGCTAGCACCGAGTAAATATGGTAAGGGAAGTAGTTCAAGTTAAAGAATGAGACTAGATTACAAAGCATGCCCTTCATATTCCTTAATCATGTGTCTACATAGGATGTGTCTAAGATGTAACATTGGCAAGTAGAAAAACCTTATCGGAGTAGTATATAACTACAGATTCCATGTCTTGCTATCATGGTCTATGTCGGTTATTTCCTATTCTGATCATATGAAATACCTATTATCATTAGAGAAGTTCTATGAAGTTTAGTGGTAGTATGGGATGCTATCTAGACATTGCACAATAGGCTTTGAAGGTGTTAGTTGGAGTTCCTAGGTCTTGTCCAAGACCAGTACTTGAATGTCCTTTATGTAATGTATTAGTCTTAAATGAACTAATGAATATAATGACTTAAGTTAAGGATGTATGTTAATTGAATAAATACTTCCCTAGAGTTGTTAAGGATGCATAACAATGGTCACTTCGTATCTTACCTAGATGAGTTTTAAGAATGATTCTAGTTTGGGAAAATTGTTGGTTATATGGACATGATCTAATTTACCTTAGGTAGTCTTAAGAATTACTTAGGTAATCTTGAAGAGGTCAATCATGGATGTTATCTTCTTGATTTACTTAAATAGGTCTTTTGATTGCCTTTGGAAGGAGAATGTAATATTATCTATGTGTTGATGCTTTAATGTTTTGTAAGTGTGTATATGCCTTATTATAAGTATTCTTGAGGGTCATTTAAGTATGCTTAGGGAGGTTGTATGGGCGGTATCTATTTGTGTTGCTAAGGTGAGTCATAGGATAGGGAACTACATGCTAGAAAGTGTCTAAAATACATGGTAAGATACTTCATTGTTGTCACGACCGGAATCTAGAACCCAGACGAGAATGGCGTTTTTGACCTCTAGAGGTCGCAGACAAACCTAAATACCTCATCGTTACATAATCTAGGTTAAGTTTAGCGGAAAATTTGAAGCTTTTAGTTACTTGAAGTATACATAGACTTCATAGTAAGAAACATTCAACTCGCATAACTCTATCTAGATAAACTCATAAGAATTCACAACAACCATCTAATATCAAGATAATCAAATGAAATTCATAGTCATATCTGAATAAAAAATTAAAGTTTCCAAAATGGCACCAATACAATACTGAAAACAATTGGGAAAGAAAAACTAGTGGAACATACTCCACTAGCTAATGCCTACGTCTAATGCTAGAACAAAATAGTAAGCGTCCTCAAAGCATGAGGGCCCACCGAATCCGGATAAAAGCTCCACGTCCAGATAACTTCAACGTTGACTCGTCAGCTCTAGCGTCCAGCTACACCTGCACATAAAAGTAGTGAGTTGTATGAGATTAGTACACACTTTTACTAAGTATGGGTATATGCAAGCACACACCAAGGACATGCATGAGTTAGAATAGCTCTTTCCTAACAGCATGAATTATGGAAAGTCAAGTTAGTGGACTTGCCAAATTTGGATTAGGAAAGTCAGTGGACTTGCAAAATGTGGATTAGGAAAGTCATGACATGAGAGTAACATGCATCATCATACTTAATCATTTTGAAAAAAGCATATAAGGTATTGCACATATCATATCACGTAGTTCATATCATTCTTTCATATGCCATGAGACCTTGGAATCATCGACTTGACATTAGGTCTTCCAAAAATGAGGGCTCAACATATGGGACCTCAACTAGGGAACCTTCTTTAGCAAACACAGAGTCTGCTTCATTCATTCATATACTAGTCAAATCACTAGTAATACCTAGGATGTAGTTTAAGACTCTCATCAGGTTTGCTGTGCAATGACCAAGAATAACCTAGTGTCATTACTTGAGTCTAGCTCACCTCTTGATTATCCTATCCTAACACCTTTTTGTATTGTACATTTCATTATGTGCATTAGTTGAGGCTGGCCTCATTATTTCTTTGGGAACTTTAACCTTAACCGACATAGATCATGTGAGCATTATGAAATCCAGTGTGTAATCCCCACACCGAAAAGAGGTGGAATCACCCTCCAAAGTGAATCAAAATATGATACTCTATATAGGGAATCGAACCCTTCTAGATCCCTATTCGCAGTATTGGTTCAAAGACTAGGATATATAAGGAGACTCATACACGGCATGCCTCACAGTCTCATCTCATGAGAGTTACGTGAACCTGCACCCTTCCCGAAGGAAGGCATCACTGCTCATAGCTAGCCTATTGGTGCTCGGTATAAACTTCAATTACATTCAACTCATACATCATGGAATGTTTCTTGAATGAGGAAATCATAGGTCATTATATAATTTCTCATCTCATCAATAGTATTAAGTATGCATTAACTTCAATACTTTCATTGGAATTTTAATAGAGACTCGTCTTTTCATTAACTTTACACTCTCACACGTGAGTACGTTTTGGTAACATTTACTTAGGCTCATTTGAGATTGCTCTAATCTTTCACATTAGCCTTTTGTCATATTGTCACCTCATTCATTAACTTTAACACATTTGCTTTTCATAATTACTCACCCCTTCACATGAATATTCATTTCATCATATGCTAATGCACTTGGGCATTTAGTTTGTATCACACTCTTACTTAACCCTTCTAGGGTTACATCATTTTATCACATAAATCTTAGGCTCACCTTCTTTCAAACATCTGCTAGACTTATGAGTCCACACATAAAAGCCATGAGACTTCATTCATAGTTTGTCTAAGTGATTAATTTTTACCCAAAATTATGTGGTACAAGACTTATGCATCTTTTAGATATGCCAAGATATTTATTTTTATCTTTAGAGGCCGCATTCATTAAATATTTACTTACGTATGACTTATGTGTCAAAACGGAATTGGGCAAGGGAACCCGATTTCGAATCCCATGGACAACACTTAATCTTCTTTTAAACTTTATAATTGCATTTTTCAGATTTGGGGGACACTAGTTCGATCCCCATCAACCCCATAACATTTCCCTATTTTTCTCCTCTCCTTTTTCTTTTATGTCAAGGAGGTTGTGGGTTCAATCCCCCAGAAGCTATTATTTTTCTTTTAATTTATCTCTTAACTTTCTCACCTATCCAAGATGTTGTGGGTTCAATTCCCACTCTCCACATTTATTTTCTCCTTTATTTTTCTCCTAACTCTCTCATCCATTCAAGAGGTGGTGGGTTCAATCCCCACTCAGCACATCTATTTTTCCTTGCATTTTTCTTACAAAATTTTAATGAAATTTTAATCTAGTGAGGTCATGGGTTCAATCCCAATGACCTCACATTTAAAAAAAATTAAACAAAGCTCATTTTTTTAAAAGTATCCTGAGACTACAATTTCCAGCAGGATGGAAAAGTATCCGGGCGACGCAGCAACACATGCAATCTTTCCTGTTTTCAACCTGTCCTCGATAGTCTCACCAACCTTGACTATCTTAGAAGATTTTGCTCCAATGAGAAACATGATTCTATCATAGTACTCGGGCTCCTGCACCTGATCAAACATTTCAACTATCTCTTTTTCAGATATAGGAGGCCGTACAGTAGCTTCTTCCTTGCGCGGCCTGTATGAAAACTCTTTATACCTTTCGTTTGATTTTTGATAGATCTTTTCTAAAGAATAACGATCAGGGACGATCTCTACACAGTAGGGAAACCGTTCGATTAAGTCCTTAGCCAAAGCATTCCAGCTAGGTCATTGTCTTCCCTCGTGAGATGTAAACCATTTCAAAGCCTCCCCGCTCAAACTTCAGCTAGAGAGCCGCATTAGCACAATTTCATCCCTCCCAACTCCAATGAGTTGGTCACAAAAAGCCCTTAGGTGTGCTAAGGGATTCTTTGTTCCTAAAACACTGTCAAAATTTTGCATCTTGAACCGTTCTGGGTTGTCCAGATTTGGATGAATGCATAAGTCCTCGTAGTTTAGACCGCGACGTCAGGAATGCATAGAAATTCCTTTATTGCTTTTTCGAATCTCCTCCTTTATGTTCGTTCATCTTTGCGGCATCTTTTTTAAACCTCCACTCTTAATCCTTCTCCTAATAATAGTCGCGCTCAGAACCATTCACATCATGATAATTTGGACGGGAACTTTTAAGGTGATTTTTTTGTAAGACTGGAGCTACGGAGGGACTTAAGGCATTTTGAGTAACTTGGTAATTTTATGAGAAGGTTTGTGGGTTAGTGTGCTAATTTTGATGATGAAGAGGTGTTTGGGGATGGAATTTATTTTGGTTTTGTGGGAGTGGAGCGGTTTGATGATATGTATTTTGAGGGGGAGGTGGTATTTGAGGATTGGGGTTTTGAGGAGGTGGTGGAGTCTGGTAGGAGGCCGAGGCATACATAGGATTTTGTGTGGTTAAATCCATGAATAAGGTATTTTGAGAAAGACTAGATGGTGCATTCTGAGCCTGTTCAATGTTTGAAGAGGGAAAATATAGTGGAGGCTTTCCATCAGTTGTAGCATTGGCAGTAAAACCTATCGGAGGCAGATCTTATCTCCTTTGCATTTCCACTCTCATCTCGGCAATTTGTTGCATCAGTTGAATAATTAGTTCATTCTGATCTGCTGTGGTGGGTTGAACCACCACAACGTCAGTAAGACTGATTTCTTCATTATTGTCCCCAATTACTGCTTTTCCCTTATCTGAACCTTGACCGAAAAACAAATCTGCAGGCCTTTGGATCTAGTGAAGTAGGGATGATCAGCTAGTTTAATTGACACAGACTAGTTTATAAGTACTTGTGGAGGAAAACAACTCAAAGTCAAATTTGTTAGTTTAAGTTCAGAACACTTTATGCAAGATATCACACTGAGAATAGATAAACACAGAAAAATTGTTTTGTTTGAGGACATGCTAACCAACGAGTAAAAGGGAAATTGATTTTTATGGACAAGCAAGAGTTTGCTTGTTTTAATTTGGAATTATCATAGAGAGGCAAAATCACTTTGAACTAAGGTCTTCTTGCTGCATATCTTTGACATCCACTAATCTGAGCCTCGCGTTACCTTGTAGAATTAAAAGGGGATAATGAAAATTTTGAAAGATAGGGGTCGGTCCTTGAATGGTTGACTACGTATCTCATAAGGAGAATTCAGGCCCTAAATAGTTCCGCTACAGAAATACTAGTTTTCATTCATTCTCGTACGATTATAAGGATATTGAAAAATATCAACAGAGCTCTAAAAGAGAAAATATGGCTCTATCTCGGCCATTCTTCTTCTCGTAACTACATCAGTCATGGGGAAAAAACTTAACTCGAATATTTCCAAGGTTCACAAGGGTTTCTACGTCGTAGTAAAAATTGAGGCACCTTGAATGTCTATGATTTGTAGCATTATGATAATCACAAGATTCCCAAATTTCTACGTCAATTGGATCGAGACCTCTGTCATCATCGTGGATAGAGGCTAAGACCCCATTCTGAACCAAATCACTGTATATTTGCAGCAATTACTTTCTGAACGGTGTAAAATAATGACAAATAAACCAAGAATGCTCAATTGGCTCTGGTTTGTCATATGTGAGAACAGTATTACCACCCCACATGTGAGGGATGTTCCCAATGTCGATCTGGTGGAAGATTCTTGCCTTAAGCTGCATATATTTTTATATAGTATGCTCTCGCTTGTTTGGGTGAAAAGCACACAGCTTTGTAGAGTTTCATGACCAAAGTTGGAACTTATTACCTCATGAGGTTGCCACTTAAGATGCTCGTACAAATGAGATAGGACACAACCTTCGCTCCCACGCTATGTGTCGGCTCATAAGCCGGGAAGGTGATCCACTTGTCAACTACTCTTAGAAAGCCCAGGAATGGAGACATGTAGATGATTTCTTCGTCGACATCTTCCCAGTTTCTCTAATGTGGGTATCATTGGGACCACTATTAGCCTCTTTCTCGCGGATAGAGTATTTCCCGCATCTTCTAAAGTTTGGCGATTATGTCCTTGTGGAAAGATTTGTTTTTCCTCCACACTTCAATCATTTTTTCCTTCATGTATGTGAATTCCTCTATCTAAGCCGCCAATTTCTCGTCAAGTGCTACATTTCTGGTTAGCTCATCTGTGGTGGCTAAATCTATATCTATTTCTTTTGCCTCCCTTTCCTGAATCTTTTGTCGGAGCATATCCAATTTCTTCCAAAATTTATCCCTTTCTATATCGATGTATTTCTTTTTCTTTATTTTAGATGCAAAATCCTCATCCAACATCGCAGTAGTGGCTTTGTAGACAGCCATGGGAATTTTGACCCTGAGTCCTTCTTCTCTAACCTCTCGAATTTCTCGTGCGATTTGTTCTAGTTCCTCTACAATTCTTCTCAAGTGGGTTCAATCTTGATACTCTTCGATTTTACCATAGTTGTTATCTTGCTTTTCCTGAGGTAATAGAGTAGTGTTTTAGGATTTGGGGGTGAGATTGTGTTTTTAAGTTGGGAAACTTAAGACTGGGAAAATTTGGTCCGACTTTGTAATAGTGACTACATATTTCTGGAAGTTTCTGATAGGGAGTGGGTTTGCGATGTCTTCATTCAAAACAACATATCAAATAAACAGTTAAAAACACATATATCGCATCCTAAACATGCATGTCTTCCTTTTGTGCCAAGGGTAGGCCTAGCGATCTGAAAGATGTATTGCGTCATTTAAAAGAGATTGTTGCACCCCTCAAAATAAGCCTCATCAATAATTATTTAATTCATTAGAGAGATTTAATCAAAATAGGAATACATCTTTTGGAAAGGGGGATACACTCAAATATAGATCGAAAACAATCCCAAGCAGGGGAGTTTGAAGGTTGAGGGTCCTGCTCCTCCTCTTGACTTTTCTACCGCTTCACGGATGATGTACTTGCTTGTTACCACGTATGGATCGGAGAACACAACTTTGGAAGATGGCAGCATAGCGCAGAGAGTGCTGATCGGATCATCTAGCGTTGTATTTAGACGCATCAAATAGGCCCTCGCATCGTTTAATTTTTGTGACATCACATCTGAGGCACTTTGGCTTTCAAATTCTCTGGATTGGTACTCTTTCTCTCTTCGTCGAAATTCATGTTCCTTAGGTCCCATTCCTGCTGAAAATCATAGGTTTGGATCTTGAGCCTCATTTGGAAGTCTTCAATTTCTCGACCCACGCGTGGTGTTTGATTCACTACACCATGCCAATAATCCTGCAACCATGTTTTGTATTCATCAGCATACCCAGTTTCATATATGTTTTCAGCAATACTTCCTTTTATGTTGACCCGCCCGACCCATTTATGAAGGATAGTTTTGGCCAAAGGTATCTTAACACACCCATTGTAATCAATGACAAAGGGGCTAGTATCCCCTTTGACAGGTATGATTTGACTTTTACTAAATTGCCGCATGACCCTACTTGTATTGTATGCTCACATGTGTCTGATGCCGGGAAGGACCAAAAAAGGAAGTTTGGCCCAACGAGCCATTATCTTCTCTGACATAATGTTTTGGAACATTCTCCTTCTCTCATGTCATAGAATATTTTTCCCATGTATCCCTCGCGGTGTGAATTATGAACTTGCGTATGCTTTGATAAAACTTGTAGTTGTCAAGGGGACTCGTCTGGGTCAGCTTGGAAAAATCCTGTTTTTGGGAGTCGTCTTTTTTACGCAGATATTCAGTCATCCACCACCGAAGCAAAATGTTACACCCTTGGAGAAATAGGAACCCGTTCTGATACAAACTCAGTGATCGATAGATGTCAACAAAAATAATCGGGGCCAAACTGTAGTGTTTCTTTTCTTCTTCTTCTTCTTTACCAATCTTTCTGAAGATAGTGCCTTCAACCATCACAATTCGGGTATCGATATCATTTCCCTCATCCTAAGGGAATACCATCATTCCTAAGAGGTATGCTGAGAAGGGGATAGTTTGATTTTGTATCCAAGTATTATCATTGTGGAACTCTTTCGGAAATTTTCTAAAATAACTATCATGTCCCCACTAGTCCATGCCCACTAGAAGTAACATGTCCTTCAGTTTTATAATAGTAAGCCTATCCGATAGTAGGGTGTGATGATTTGGACATTTTCTCCTCTTGCAACATGTTCCGATGCAATCCAAACAATCTTTTATTTCCTCAATTGTTGGTGCTATTTCGACAACCCCAAATCAGAAAACCATTCTTTTGTCATCCCATAACTGAGTAATTACCTCAATAAACGTGGGCCAAAACTTGAAGTCCATTATTTAAGGAAGGCACTCCAAGTGAATCGAGATTTCTCTCTTTAAAAAGTCTTTGAGGTTGTTCCACCACACACGAAAAATATCAGGTGTCTTTGTAGCTATTTTAAAACTTAGGAATTGACTTGACATCTACAAAAACATACGAAGAGTTAGTTTCCACCCCCCTCCCCAAGACACAACAATCCGTCAAACACAGAAACATCTTTTGAATAGTATATATGTATGATTGCCCGATCGAACCGAGCTCTCTTTCGACTCAGGCGGTCTTTCTAATGGGACCAACACTCCTTGGGTGTTGGGTTATCTTAGGCCAATGCGCTACTTTCGGGATTTAGTTTTGCTCTATCTTAGTTTTAGTAGGAGCGGGTTTTATTTATTGTTGAAAGGGTGACCCAAGTGGACTAGTTATGTTGCAACAGTTAACGACAGTTAACTATCAAGTAATCAACTAAATTCATCAGGGAGCCCCGAGAAAGAATTTGATTAACGAACGACTGCGAACCCGCATCATCTCTCTTTAAGTGATAAACAATATAAATATCATTTGACGGAGTTATGATATGCCATGAAGTGCAACAGTTTAATAAAAAGATACATAAACACATGATCAGTTAATCTCACATAGTAAAAACACATTAATTTTAAGGTTAGAATCCTTCTAACTCCCTAGCAGAGTCGTCATTTTTGTTTTATTCCGGAAAATATATTTATGTGTCATGACTTGTTTAGAGTCTCCACTTAATTTTTCAGAAAAAAAAAACATAGTTTTGAAAAGACTTAAACAGAAAATCAATTTGAAAACTTTAAAGGGGGTTTGTGGATTTACATCTATATTGTATGAAGGTGTTTAAGTCACCTAAAATATATGTTAATACGGTTTTTTTGACAACTAACTTATTTGGCTAAAACGTCTAATTTATATTGAAATAAACAGATATTTATAGTTTCTTGAAAATTGAAGTATTAATTTACTGTCTAATTTCAGATTTGCAAAAATTTAAGTTTATTCGTACTTGAATGTTGTAAATTACTGGTTAAAACTCGGTGACGTCTTGCGAGGATTCGAATCTTCCGCCTTAGAACTAAGGGCAAATAAAGTAAAACTCATAAGGCAATAAAGAGAGAAAGAGACAGAGAGAGAGAGAGAGAGAGGGAGATGTCAGATTCAAATCTGGTTTTTGTCCACCTAGACCAGTTTTTGGATCCTCTTCATTTTGGGATTTAAGCCCATTTCACTTGTACCTGTCCTAAACTTCTAGCAAAAGAATAATACAGAATAATAAATGGGATTAGTCCCAAAAAATAACAAAAATATAAAATTTGCAAATAGTCCAAAACTCTTCAACTCCTTTGTACTTTTTCGAATTCTTCAATTCTGAAACTTGTACGCCGATATTATAGACTGGCAGGATGCTTCCAAAAAACTCAACTTAGATATATACAAAAGGGGAAAGTCCAGAAGGACTCAAATTGGTATAACATGCAACAAAGTGACGAGAATTAGCACTCAATTCATATACTCAAAACAATAGTTATGTAAAATCTAGAGCTTCCATGTAATCGATATGTACAATCAAACAAGTGCCTAGTGGACTTTGAGGCAATTATTCAAAACAGAGGGAAAATGACTTCATTGACAGCCTATGCCAACCTAAGTGCACTTCCCATACAAATAAATGACAATAAAAGAACTCAAGTTTTCTTTTGTTATATATATAGATTATAAGAGAAGACCACAAATGCAACAAAGCAACAAAAAGGAGAGAGAATTTAAATTCCGGCCAGCCTAAAGTCAAAAACTTGGGTAATTTGAGAGAAACACTCATGCCACCTTCGATCCCCTTAAAATGATATTACGAACTAACATGGGTGGAAGCCTTTAGAAAAATAAATTGATACACCCGACGAGGATAAGCTTTCGAGCAAATTTAACAAGGACAAGTGGCTAGCCATAACATAAACAAGGTTATGACTCAAAATTAACCCTAAACACCAATATCGTTGGATATGGATGATTTCGAAAACAAAATCCATGTTTCAAATGACTATGTTACATTAGGGAAAAATAATGTGACTCCATTGAATGCAATGATCAATTTTAGTTTTAGGGACAAGAGTTAAACGGGATATTAACATCTAGCCGAACTCTTAAGAGATATGCACATTTTATCACAAACAAAGCGGCACATCCTAAGTAACTAAATCAGTTTTTTCGCAATGTTCAAATCAGTGAGCATATGATGCGAATAGCTTAAAGCAACACAAAGAATAGCAAAGATAAATGCAGACAAACAAATGATAGTCGATTATAAATGTTGCACTATGAAGAAAATGAGGCGGGAGCTTATGTTCAAACTGAACCAGCCTCTATTCGAAAATGTTGAAGTAAAAATAGAGGAGAGAAGCATGACTGTAAACTGCTCCCTTACAATATTTGACCTAAGTAAAAGAGACCCCACACATTCAAACTGAACGATCAAACGAACTAGACGGAGAAACTAACAGATTGAGAAACTAGTATTGCATTCTACAACTGACGAAGATTAAGATAATCAACAACTTTAGACGAAATTCTTCCTCAGATTCTGCCCCATTTTGTAAAAAGGAGATAACTTTTACTAATACGGAAAGACACTGTAGAACTCAAACTCAAACAACGTAGAGGCTATAACACTGAGATGACGCATAGGCGGGGAAAATATTAAAAGGAGGTGTTACCTTTAACGAGGCAGCGAACTTGAAACGAGCATGAGAAGCACGACCCTTTCACCACGCCGAAACCCCAAACACCGGCAGAAACCAAGGGAAATAGAGCGAAATACCCAAGAGGCTCTCTAATCGTAAGTATATTTTTTCGATTGTATCAATACCTATTCCTAGAGACAGTTTCTATGTTACTACTAAAAGTTGCCTTATATTTTTGCCCAAAGGATCACCCAAACAAGTAAAAGAAAACCTCGAACCCTTCTATACCTCTCAATGACCTCCAAGTTCAAGAAAAATAATCAAAAAAATTTCTTCAAAAGAAAAGTTTTACTGCCCTTAAAAAAATTGTCATCCTTCCCCTTTTTAGTGAATCACAAGCGATTATTTATAGGGAAAAATTAGGGTTTTTCATAGTGGAGGGAAAAGGTTAAAATTTACACATGGAGTTTGATCCTGTAATTTGAAAAATCCTCTCTAAGAACCAAAGAAAGCTGGTTTTGGTCTCGATTTCACTCAAAATCGCCCAAAATCCGAATGACTGGAGCAAAGGACGACTAGGATTCAAACCAGCCCATCCTTGCACCGTTGTGGCATCCATCTACGCGAGCAAGCATGAATCTGAAGGCTTTTGGAACGGCGCTGCTCTGCACTACTGGATGAAGGAAACGAAGAAAGGGTTGTACTTTTGAGGCCGTTAGGAGCAGTTTGCTAGCTTTTGGCCTTGGAGAAAAAATGAGGCGTGTCGAAGTCGTTCACGCGCGATTGAGTGTAACACCGTGATGACATTAATGTTGCTAAGTTTTCTGTCGTTCACCAGATGTTGCACGCTCTGGGTTTCTTTTCATTGAGAGGAAAGAAAATGGGTCAGGTCGAGTCGGGCGACTAGAAGTGGGCTGGGGCCATTATTGGTTTAGGAAGGGAATTTTCGGGTCGGGCGGCTAGACTAGTGTTAGAATTCAAAAAGGCCCAAACCTTGTACTCATAATTTATTAATAAATTGAATTGAATTTATTGGTGAATTTGTCTAAAAATAAATAAATAAATAACATAAATCAATATTAATTAATGACCTTCTAAGTTCTAACGGCATAACATAATTAATCTTAAAAATCGAATAACCCAATACTATAAATAATTTAAGTTAAACTAATTTAATTGGACATTTAAGTTAAAATATATCATAACACACAATTCCAAAAAAGGCCAACTCAACTAGCAATTCTATCGGAAAGTAGAGGAACGAAGCAATATACCAATTCACAAACCTTTGTTTATCATTGATCAATAGTCATATTTCATAAATAATTCAAATATAGGGCAGTATATAAGAGTAACATAACATAAATGAAATCATGCTTCAATCATCATACAATTAAGAACGCATCATGTACAGTACATCATCAATCTATAGAATATCGAGAAATGTAGGTAAACCTTACAACATCTTCAAGCCTTGATCGACATTGGTTAATTTTACATAATTCACCATCAATATACATAATAGGCAGAAGCTAACAATCAATTTATCATAATTAAATCTCATTACAATCATTCTAGCATAAAGATCACATTAACTATAACACAGGATAAATCAAGATTTGGGAGGGCTCATGGGTTCATCATGAAATTGGATTGAATTCAACATGAAAAACAGTAGCTAATCATAAATTTGATATAAGAATGCTTTCGAAATCGTTTTGAGAAGGAACCCATGGCTATATTGAAATATAAGCAATTTGATCATGATTGCTCAATTGAAAATACTGGAAAGAACTCTTTGGATGGAAGGTTATCTAAAGATGAAGGATCACCACACGTTCTACATGAAGAATCCACAAAAACTTGATGAAGAATCCATGGATATCCCTTCAACAAGATGTTCTTGAGCTTCATCTCCAGTGGAGGTATTAGAGAGGTTTCTTTTAAGAGAGAGGTATAATTTTGAATAATGAATTGGATATGGGATTTTGAAATTGATAACCATCTTCATATACCCAAACACCTAAGCCACCTAGGTTCATGTTTGTACGTGGGGTAAATTTCCCATTCACCCCTTAATGAAACAGTGCGCCTGGCAGCAGTTGAAGGTTGCATCGACGTCTAGTAGTCCCATCAACGGGCCATACTGGCAACTGTACTTTGGGTCTGAGTCATAGCATTTAGCTTGAGTTTTACCCAAGATAAGTTTGGGTCTACGCCTCCCCATCGACGGGGCGTAGTTGGACTGACGAGGCGTCTTTCCTTGGATGTAGGTGGACACTTCCAAGGCAGTGTGTAGGCAGTGTTTGGGGTCCTCCTATAGGGCCTTTTGCGGGGCCCTTGGGGAGTTGTGACCATATGTTTCCAATGTAAATACACATTCATAAATGTTAAGGACCTTCCATATCAATTTAAAAAAAACACGTAAAACATTTCAAGACACACCAAGACACATACACGTATCAAGGCTAACTTTCGAACATCATTTGAAGTTCGGATGTTTTTCCTCCAAATGACTTCAAATTAAACATATATACTTGCTTAAAATATTTTAAAACTTTGTAGGCACATGTGAGGCTCTAGGAGCCTAACTCATTTTGAAGGTCCTTACAGTGCGTTCTCTTCATGTATTACCTAGGTGAGTGTTAGATTAACTCTAGGAAGGGAGTTAAATATATGAAGTGGGAATAATATTATCTTATTTAGTCTAAAGGATAATTTTTTTTTGTGTGAAAGGGTTGTATGGGCGGCCGCTTCACAACTCACTCAAGTGACCCTTAGAATCACCTTTGGAAGGAGGGTCTCAAGGTTATGTGATTTGAAGTAATCTTGATGTTATATTGTGGAAGGTGAATATATGTTCTAATTGTGACTTTATTTGATTTCTTATAGTTTATGTATGAAGTTTTACTCAAAAAGAGCATGTTTAATACAAATGTCCTTTTATCATGATTTTATGCATTATGCAATACTTTGTACATTCTAATGTACTAATTCGATATATTTTTTCTATCTCTGAAGGTGTAGGTGAAACTTGATAGGATTCTTTAAGTGGAAGCTTGGATTAGTATTTATTCAAGAAATTGTTTGTATGTCCTCACTAGATTAGAGGACATCATGAACGTTTAGTTCTTCTCATTGAAAGTATTGTAATAGACATAGATATTTCCATATGTTGAAGTACGGGTCGTGTCCTATGATATTCGCATGTCTAAGATGGTGACTTTGATACCTAGTCTTTCATTATTGTTCTTCTATAAACGAGATATTTGTAATTATTACTATTTCTTGTAAAAAAATTTAATTACAAACTACTTTTCATGCATGTATGCAATTAATGATGTCAACGGGCTTGTACAAGACCTCCGAGAGGTCAATTACATCATGTTGCAATCTGACAATACCACATCTTCTAGGGTGTACTCTTGGGTCTTAACAAAGTTTGTATCAGAGTATAGGTTATTATGTAGTCGTGGAAATTTGAAATTTCATTAAAGCCATGTCTATTAGAGTCTTGTTCATCGGTGTGAGTTGCGACACATCTATAAGCGAGAGGCTATAGGACAATTGAGTTTTCCTTTCTTCATCAATCTTATGACGTGCCGATATAGTTGAGGTTATTATTGTCTATTTATAATCTCTTATCTTGTAATTATAGGAGATGACTACAAGATGAATGGCCGCAAGAATATTGGAAGAAGAGGGAGTGCATGAGGAAATTTTGCAGGCTGGAGTGGATCAAAAAGCAGTCCAAGTTCCTCCACAAGGTTATCAAGTCCCTTTTGGAGGTGAAGGTATTGAGGTTCTGGTGGTTCCCTCGGACATGACTAATGGGGAGATTAGAGAGGATCTACTTACCTTAGCCCAAGCCGTGACAACTCATGTGACTAGGGGTATGAACGTAAGGTGAATTCTATAGAGAGAAATATGACCTCTAGGTTGAGATATTGTGAGAATGAATCCTCCTATCTTTCTTGGATCAAAGGTGGAAGAATATCTTCAAGAGTTGTTTGATGGTCTATAGAAGGTGTTGAATGCTATGGAGGTGACTTCTAGAGAAAAGGAGGAGTTGGACTCATACAAATTAAGGGATGTTGCTCAAATTTATAAGTGTGGTACACTCAATGGAATGATAATTAGCCGGTTGAGATAGGTCCTATAGAGTGGGAGGACTTTAAGGAGGCTTTATTAGGAAAGTACTTTCCCCTTGAGCAAAGGGAGGTGAAGGCTGAGGAGTTCATTAACCTTAGACAAGGGAACATGAGTTTGGAAGAGTTAACTTTTAAGTTCACCATTTTTTCTAGGTATGCTCCATTTTTGGTGTCTAACCTTAGGGGTGATATTAGTATGTTTGTGACCGTAATTACCGATCTTTTAAAGAAGAGTTTCGTATGGTCATGCTCCTAAATGATGTCAACTTTTCTAAACTCTTGGTGTATGCACAATCTATTGAAGATTCCAAACTTGGTAGGATTACAAGGAATTTGAAGATGGGGAGATCCTATGAACAAAACCAACCTAGGTTTAATAAGAGGGCTCCAAACCATGATGGACCTACTGCTCCTAAGGTCAAGGGTGAAGGTAGTAGTAGTTCTCAAGGTGTTAACCCTACTTTCTCTACTTGTGGGAAGAAGCACTTTAGAAAATATCTAGTTGGTAACGAAAATTGCCTTGGTTGTGGTAAGGATTGTCATAAGGTAAGGGATTGTCCTAATATAGCAGCTAGAGTAAGAGAGACAAAGGAATCTACTCCAAGTGTTCCGGAAGGCGGTGCTCTTAAGAGGATTCTCTTCTATGATCTTCAGGCTAAGGGAGCAAATTAAGGTTATTATACTGGTAAGTTATAGTTTATCTCTTGTGTAATGACGGGTTCCATCAAAATGGAGGAGTATCGTGAGTAGTGGAGTTGTGATTTTTTATCTCTAGTCTTCTATTAGATTCAAGCTTGAGAGTTAGGAAGTCATAGAATCATGTTGCATTGTGTTTAGGAGTCTTGTTGAAATTGAATTTCATTGATTCCTTTGCATTGTGCATTTTATGAAGTTATGTTTATGTTGTAAAATTAATTAACATGGGCTTGTTTCTTATATTGTCATGCTTCCAACATAAATTGCTTAAATGTTGCTTTATTGGATGTTTTAGAATAATTCATTGTAAGGTTTGGCAGTTCACTATAAAGATTTTTGAATTTTGACTGAATTGTCCTTTTATGAAAAATGATTGTAATGTATACATTATTTATGTATATGAGCATGATAATGTGTGGAGAAGGAATTTCTCCTATATATAATGAAGTATGTGAGTTTTATTGAATGATGAGTTGTAGATTAGTTTCTATCTTCTTGTTCTCTTTTGAGTCTCCTGATTATGTGAAATTTGTGTTCCTTCAAATTGTATATTGAATATTGCATGGTGTTGTTATGTTATTCTAGTCTTGTGTTCCTCATATCTTCATAGTGCCTAAAATTAAGCAAGTGTCATTCGAGGACGAATGTTGTCCAAATGAGGGAGAATGTAACACATGTATAACGCCTTAGGTTTAAATAGAGCCTAAGATGTTTCCACGAGGTTTTAAAGTCCTAAAATTGTTTATAACGATATTTTGAGGCAGTGTCTAAAGTTTGGTGATAGTTAGAGGTTAAACGTTCAACAACGTCCATGACGTTCGAAAGATATCCTAGAAATGTGCTTAAACGTTTAGGTGTGCCTTTGCAAGTTTTACATGCTTGTTTTGGTTGAAATTTATATGAGGGGTTACTAACATGTGTATGAGTACATTTGGGTTGGATACGTCCGGGCAAAAATCCCCAAGGACCAACCAAAGGGTCCTTGAGAAGGACCCTACCTGCATAAAAAAACTGTCAAAACCAGTCCAACATACGGAAGACAATCCACACCTAGTAGGTCAGTCGACGCCCCATAGGTGGAGGGTTTAGGTGGGAAATTAGGGTAGGGATCTTATGATCCAATTTGGAAGGCTCTGACCTAATTGATGTTTGCTAGTATACCCGTCGATGGGTTGACGCCTCGTAGACTTGTCCATAGATGGCACCTGCAGATTTTTTCTGCAGGTGTCTCGCCCAGCTCAAAGGTAAGTTGGGAATTTCACCTAGACTTCCTAAAATTATTTCGTCAGTTTCATAAGGCTATTTTGGGTATTTTGAGTAGGTTTGTTAGTCTTGAAAAGTTAGATGAGTTCATTATTTCAAAATCAAAACCCAAGACCCCTAAAGAGCTCTCTGAAACCCCACTAAAGCTTGAAGGAAGATTGGAGCTTGAAGCTTTATTTTTCCATCAATTTTCATTAAATTTCGTGACTTAGCATCAATTAAGGTATGGTCTTAGTCGTAGAATCTCTTTTCTTCAAGGAACCAATCTTCAAAGTGGTTTTCCAAGACTTCCTCAAAAGATAAACTTCTAAATTGTATTCTACCCTTTGGTTCTTGCATAAGACATTTTGAACCAATGTATTATGAATGAATTGGTGTTAATTTGATGATTTTAGACTAACTAATCCATGAACCCATGAAAAACATGAATTCCTTATTTTGACCATATTATGGGTGATTTATCATGGTTGTAATACATTAATTTCATGTGGAGTTTGATTAGGGCTACTTTATGAAAGAATCATGCTAGAATTGTTAGTAGGTTGTCGTAAATTGATAAATTTATATCGTAGTATCTTGGATCATTGTATATTGTGATTAATGGATAGAATTGGTGATCTTGGATATTGGTAAGAACCTTTGTTTATTGAGTTGGTTGAATTGGCTATAGATTGGAGTTGTGAGATTGGAATGGTGGTATGTTGACCTAACCATCTCTGTATTGTGTAGTATAGGTCTAGAATTAAGATGGTTGCTGGTATAGTCCACTCATGGTGGCCCTACTTTTGTTCTACACTTGTAAAAAATATGGCCTCGTTGACATTACTTTATGAATTGTGAAACAATGTGGTCTCGTCGGCGTTACTTAATGAATTATGGTATTATCATGTTAAAACTTGAATATGTCAGTATTGTTAAGGTCTTGATGACTTATGTGGAAATGTGAAGTCAATATATGTGTTCTTGTAAGTGATTATAGGTGATCATCATAGGTTATAGTGATGCGATATATGTGTATACTTGATATTGAAGTGTGAATCTTCTTAGTTGACTATATGAACATTATGATGAATTATATTTGATCATTCTATAATAGTGTGAAGGGTGACTTGTAGTATGCTTAAGTTGACCCTATGTACTACATGAATGATATTGTACATGACATAAGATTGTAATGAAGTGTGTCTTTTTTGAGTATACCTATGTCCCTTACATTATACCTGAACAATGTGAGTATGAATCTTTTACTTAGTAGGCTAAAGCACTTTTTTCATGAATGTATATGTATGAAGGAAATATGATGTAGGATATTGATAAGAAGGTCATTTATGTGGAACATTTTAGAAAGAAGGTTATGATATCCTTAAAGTTGAAAATCGTAATAGTATCCTCCTCGTGTGAATGGTGAACTTAGGGTTTGTTTGTTGGAACGACATAAAATCATTCTTAGGAAATTCATTGAGCTATCTGAATAACCATTGTATGCAGCCCTAGTTGACCCTCTTTGGTAAGGTTGTATTGTGATTTGATTATGAACAAGATATGGTACCTCTTCATATGCTCCTTAAGTGAATTATTTTATGATAACAAAGGCTAGAACCAAGAGAATATTCTTTGGGAGTATCTCTAGTTAAGATGGAGTTAGAGTACAAAGAAACCCTTGATATTCCTTAATCACGTGCCTAAATAGGTTATGTCCTAGTTCTACCATTGGCAAGTAGAACACCCTCTATCAGAGTAGGGTAGACTCAGCATTTCATGCCTAGCTAGTATGGTCAATGTCGGTTATTGCCTATTCTCATCATGTGGGATATATGCGAGGTTTGGATAAGTTCTATGAAGTGTAGGTAGTGTTATGGAATGCTATCTAGACATTTCACGAGTAGGATTTGAAGATGTTAGCATGTTGGTTTTCTAGCTCTTCTCCAAGACCATTATGTTAAAGTCATTATTTAATGTCTCTTAAATGGTTTAGTGAACAGAATGAATTAAACTAAATACATCTTAATTAAAAGGTACTTATCCGGAGTACTTTTAAGGATTGCTTAGGTAGGCTTGGAGAGGGTATATGGGCGTTCTCTTCATGTCTCACCTAGGGTAGTCTTAGAGTAATTCTAGGTAGGGAGTTAAATCTATGAAATGGGAATAATCTTATCTTAGGTAGTCTAAAGAATCTCTTTAGTGTGTGTGAAGGGGTTGTATGGGCGGTCGCTTCACAACTTACTGTAGTGATCCTTAGAATCACCTTTGGTAGGAGGGTATCAGGGTTATGTGATTTGAAGTAATCTTGATGTTATATTGTGGAAGGTGACTATATGTGCTTATGTTTACTTAATGTGATCTGTTATACTTCATTTATGAAGTTTTACTCAAAAAGAACATATTTTATACAAATTTCTTTTTATCATGATATTATGAATTAACCCATACGTAGTTCATTCTAATGTACTAATTCCATTTATTTTTTATATGTCTAAAGGTGTAGGTGGGATTTGAGAAGAATCTTTAAGTGGAAGCTTCGATTAGTGTTCATTTAAGCAAGTGTTGGTATGTCCTCACTAGATTCGAGGACATCATGAACATGTACTTTTCTTATTGAGGTTATTTAATATACGTAGATATTTTTATATGTTGAAGTATGGTTTGTGTCCCAGGATATTCATATGTCTAAGATGACGACTTTGAGATTTAGCATTTCAATATGTTTTTCTATAGAAGAGATATTTTGAAATATTAATATTTCGTGCGAAAAGTTTTCATTCCACACTACTTTTGGTATATGTATCCAATGGATGATGTCAAATGGCTTGTATAAGACCTCCGAGAGGTCAAGTACGCCATATTGCGATTAGAGAATACCATATCTTCTAGGGTGTACTCTCGGGTCGTGACACCTATCTTTAGAGTGTACATTCGGGTCGTGACAGTTTATTTACTTCAATATTGATGGATTATTCTTGGTAATGTGTTCAGTTGAAGTATGATATATGATTAGATTAAGAAGATGATGATATGATGATTATGCTTAAATGTGTTGACTATATGAATTGTGAGATCATGTTAAGGGTATGATGATACAAGGTTGAATATGAATCACTTGTGTGCCTTAGTATGATATGCCTATAATGTGTTGATATCATAAATGAAGGGTTGTTATGAAAGGAAATTCTCATGCAATACATATTGAGCAAATGATATGATATATAAAGGGTTAGTCTCCTATGGCCTATATTAAGCTATGATGATTATAAATGACTTAAAGATATTTCAAAAAGGGACTTCAGCATAGCATCAAGTGAACTAGTTATAAGAGGCGTCCCTTTCCAATGTGGGAAGGTAGGTTCATAATTGTTCTCGTGAGGTAAAGACTATAATGCAATTGTTCATAAAGAGGGTTCAAGCATATATCCTAGTTTCTTAACTATGTTGCCTCCATACAAATACAAGATAGTAGATCCACCTAGAATGCTATGTTTATGTTTTGGTCTTACCCTGGATAATACACCACCTTCTTTCCATGTAGGGTTTCATAACACCGAGTTCCATGTTTGGCTCACATGGTCTATTATCGGTAAAGGAAATGCTCCCAAAATTAAAATGAAAGTAATAAAGTAAACACTAACTAGGGTGACTTAAGGAATTATACTTTGTGTATGTAGGGTATGAGATTGTACTTATACATGGAACATGTTGACCTTGAGAGAAGTCCTAGGAGGTTGTTCTTATGCACTCATGATAGATATGAAATGTATGATGACTTTAAATGTGGATGATCCTATATGATGTTAGTTTCATTGACAAACATGCTATAGGTCTAAATTGATGTATATGATGAAGAACATGCATGATATGAAAATATATGAAATGTAGACACTCTATCATCCCTTTCTTGCTATACATAATTATGTGGGGTTATGGCTATTCACATAAGCATTACACTTGTAGGCCTTGAAAGGGGTCGTGAGTAAGGGTCTTGCATGATGTGATGTTATGAACTCTTGAACATGAATTGTTGTTGTGAAATTATGTTAGAGTTATTTATTTTGATATGGTCTTAATATGATACCATGAATGATCTGACCGTATGTTGATAATATCCACATTTACTTGACTTTATGGTGATATTGGTCTTGTGTTTAATGTGGACTTGTCTTAAGTGATTTTGTTATTATTGACTTGTATACGTTCTTAATTGTGCATAAAGGCTTTGAAAGTGACATAGCATGGTATTGAACTAAATGTCCTTTTCAGCATGATTTAAATGGTTTACTTGCATATGTAGTCATACTTAGTACATATGGTTGTACTAACCCATATTCATTCCCTTTTCCCAAAAAAATGTAGGTTTGGGCTGTTGAAGATCAAGGGACCTTTGTAAGAATACTTTGACTTTTCCCCAATTTTTGGTAGGTCCTCAAGTTCGAGGATGGTGTCATTTGTTCAACCTTAGTAGTATGGCTTTTGTCTAAAGACATTAATTTCTTCCCTATTCTTGAAGACATTTGTTATAAGCCCCATGTGGCAATATGAATTTGTATAAGGGCTATGCCAGAATGTTGTACTTCTTTTAGATGAGTTAATGTAAGACAAACTATTAGACTAATTCTTATATAGTTATTATGTTGACTTAATGGGAAGCCTACACAAGCTTCACTGAGTAAGGAGTATATGTGAACTATATATATGATATATGAGAGTTCTATGTATATCTCAATGTGTAAAACTTTTTACATTTTCCGCATTTTGAACTATGATATGTTATGGTGAATGCCAAGTCATTATCCAAATCCTATCTGAGTGTAACGACGCCGATTAAGTCTAAGGGGTGCTCCCCAGTCGTGGCAAGAAGGGAATAGGAAAAGAGACTGATAGAACTAAACTCTGTGGCATGACACAAGATTCATGATGAAAATAGAACTTCTATCATCGTGTATCCTCTCGCTCATAAATATGTCGCGAATCACTGTTACATCTGGGGAGCACCCCCTAGAAGTAACTAGTTTTGTCATCCTCATAGAGGACTAAGACTAACCTCATAGCATTCGTCATTACATTTCATAGGTTAAATTGTGGAAAATTTATAACTTTTCATATACATCTATCATATGAGGTCTACATAGACCTCTCGCTTACACATAATATATACATTGGGAGTTTACATAGACTTCTCGCATAGGAAGAACTACATAGTCTTCTACTTTTATTTCACATACATAATATATAAAAAAAATTCTAATAGGAAACGTCTCACATTTAAATCATCTAAATTGAATACAAAATTCGGGCATAACCATTACTTCATTACAGCAAGAGCCAGATATAGGTATATACACAATCAACTTTAAATGAAAGTGAAAGAAGTAAATGTCTCTAATTAGAAAAATATCAATATGTAAATTGTGGCATCGTCCTCGAAATGAAAGGACCTACCAAACTTGGAGAATGAAATTCCAAGTAATCTTCGAATGGCCCTATAAAAGCTCAACGGTCGGAACCTACGTAATTGTAGAAAACATAGATATGGACGTAAACACCTGTACTATGTAATGAAACGTGCACATAAAAACATTTGAAATCATGCTAAAAGGGACATTTGTTCAAAACAACGCCAAGTTACTTTGAAAAGCCTTATGCACAATCAAGAACAATTATGAGCCAATAATCACATATTTCTTAAGACAAAGTCATATACAACACAATACCAACATCATCAAGTATAACCAAGCAAACATGTTTAATAGCATAGTTGAGGTCATAATCAATACAACCCCAACTTCATGCTATAACAACAAAGGATGCATAAGATTTCTTAAAGTTACAACATATACAAGACCCTTATACATGACCCACCACAAAGTACACATGTACAATGACCAAGTAAAGCCCTATAACTTTATCCAACCAAGTAAACACAACAAAGGACCATAAGCAATGTCTAGAATCACATAACATAGCATTAAGTGTGATTATCATCATAATACCAATATAGACCAATGGCATGTTCATACATGAAACTAACATCATATAGGATCATAAACATGTGAAATCAACATATACATAAAATGTACTTTATAAAATATAAGAACAACGTCCTACGACTTCCTTCAAAGGCCAACTAGTGGAATGTATGGTATAGTCCAATACCCCTACCTAGACTATGTCAAACCTTTTATGTCACCATACTTAGTGTTCACATTATTATTTCCTTTTACTTTTGGGAACACTTGCCTTAACCGATCTAGACCACATGAGCTTAATGTGGAATCTGGTGACATGCACCCGGCACTGAAAGAAGGTGGACTACATGCCAAGGTAGTCCAAAACATGAACATGACATTCTAGGTGGATCCACTAGCTAGTATTCTTATGGACGTAACATAGTTCAAGAACTAGGAGATAAACATGGGACCCTCTTTATGCTCATCGAATTATAGTCTCCAATATCATTCGTACAATAGTGAACCTACCTTCCCACATTGGGAAGGGACACTTTTCACTACTAGTTCAGGCGGTTCTAAGCTAGAGTCCTTTCTTGAAATGTCATTAAGTCATCTTTTAACAATCATATATAGGCCATAGGTTACTAACCCTTTGTATATTCATAGTCATTAGCATTTTAGGAATTTTATGAGAATGTCCTTCCAATAGAACCCTTATATGTAAGATCAACACATTATCATCATACTGTCATAATAAGGTACATAGGCAATTCATAACCAACCTTATTTCATTTCATATTAAATATAATATCACATCTTCAAATAATCAATAGATTTCTATCGCATCATAATACTAACACCTAATTAACATAATCATAAGACATGCTTCAATTTAACTTCATCACGAAATATAAGTGTAACACCCTAAAATGAACTAAGGTTAAATGGAGCATCATGATCGTTTGTTGAGTTAATTTTAAGTTAAAATGAGTTATATGGATGTTCTTAGGCAGTGTGTGAATTTTGGTTAAGTTTTGAGGTCAAATGTCAAAGAACGTCCACGATGTTAGCAAAGTGTGCCTTAGAAAGCGTTCATTTGTCTTTAGGTGTTTGAGTGAGATTTTTACGTGTTCGTTTTGCTTGAAATTGGTGTGAAATATTTATAAGACCTATTAGACTATATTTATGGGTTTAACGTCCTGGTACGACCCCACCTAGGACCCAAGAGGGGCCCCAGGAGACGACACCACCAATTGGCAAGAAACTGCCAAAGAATGACCAAACGACCACCCAAGGGATGGTCCGTTGGTCAACCAACTGTCCGTCGACCATAGGGCGTCGATTGGAACTGAAAGGAAGGAAATACTGAACTTTAAGGAGGCTAAGTACCAACCAAAGAGACCCACCAACGGGCCATGGGATGACAAACGGTCTTTTTGTTGGTCCGTTTGTGAGACTTGTCAGAAGCTTTCTATTCCTTGCAATGAGTTGGGGTGTTTGGTAAGTTCACCCCAAGTCTTTTATGAACCTTAAGTGATATTTTTAGGGTTATTTATGTATATTAAAGTGTTTCAAACCCTTAGACCTAATTTTAGACTCCATTTTCGAAACCCCAAAACCCCTCCCTCTTAGAAGATTCTCTCAAGTCACCATGGAAACTAGAAGTCAAGAAGGAACTAGGAGGGATGTTGGTGATTGTTTCGTCATAAAAAATCATTGGGTTTTCTTCAATTGGAGGCATGTTATCCATCCTTGAACTCTCTTCCATTCAAGGAACCCCTTTCTAACAGATTTCAAAAAGAGTTTCCCAACCATAACTTCTTCTGTCTTTGACTCTAAATATGTGTCTTGCATAAAAATGTTTTGAATGATTTAAAAGTGATGTTTCTAAGGTTAGTTGATTATTTTAATGCAGAAACTTCAACGAAATCATAGTAAAGCTTTTTATCAAAATGTGGCATAAGAAATCGGTTAAAATGAGCTTGGTTTTGTAGTCTTTGAGCTTTGCTTTACATGTGTTGTTATTGATGTTTTAATACTTCCCTAAGGGCTAATTTATGATAAATTGTAGAGTAAAATGTTATAGGCAATGGAAGCTTGGATTAACGGGTAAGTTGGTTATTTTGTTTAGCTTAAATTTTGAAATGCTCTTTAGTGGTACGGTCCACCTTCCAGGTGACGGTGTTTACTTGAATTGTATGAATGTGAAGTTACTTGTTTATTGTGAATAAGGCCATGAAGGCTTGTTATGTGAAGTTAGAAAAAAATTAATGTTATTGTTGTTAAATGTACCTTATGAAGTTTTTTATGAAAAGTATGCTAAGGATTATGACTAAATGACAATTATGATTATGTGAAGCATGTTAAGCTGTGTGATATGACGAATGGAGGTCTAAGCATGTATAGGAGTTAAATGTAAATGAAATGATTCTTATGTGCTGGTTCTCATGTAACATTTCAAAAATCCAAGACTTGTCTTAAAGCCTAACATAGGTGTCTTGGGTATAAACACTTTTTAAGACCTATTTTAATAAATATATGGCATGTCAGAAGTTTAGGAACCCAAACGTCTAAGAACGTCCATGACGTTTTGAAATTTGGTTCAAGGACATACTAGAACCCCTTACCCTATTTGACTAGCTTTTAGGAGTCGGAAATTATGGGTAAAGATGTATAACATGTGTTAAGTTATGAGAATTGACCCAGGTATCGTGTCTTAAGCTTAGATTTTGTATTGGATTATGGTGTAGTGATTCTTCCAGCCTTATTATCATGTTGGTTGTTAAATTATGTTGATGTAATGACCTAATTGGGTTAAATTAAGGGTTGATGGTAAGACGTTGATGATGAATTTTGAAGGAGGCTTGATAAGTTTTGTAATCCCTATTCTTTACTTCAACTTGTGGTTAATTATGGTTAAGTCATGATGTGGTGCTGAAGTATGCCTTATTTAGGATCGATAGGGTTTGTATTATAATAAATTGAAATGTCTTAAATATCGTTGTGAGTTTAATTTAGAGGTGAATGTTATAAGGATGGTGATGCTTACCGATGTACCTTATTATGTGATGATATGTAATGTGTTGACCTCACCTATATGAGTTGTAATGAAAGGATTTATACTCATGCAATTCTTATTCATCTACAATGATGATGACTATACAAGGGCTAGACCCTATGACCTAACTAAGTTACGATTGTTAATAAAGACTTAAAGAAATTTCAGTGAAGGGACTAAGATTAGCACCAAGTGAACTTGATAATGGGAGGCGATGGCTTCCCAAAGAGGAAGATTCACCCTATAGTTCTATATGTGGTGTTGACTTCCCAAAGTGGAATGCTCATCCAATATATTCCCATGAGAGGAGGCTGCAATTGCCAAGTGGTATGAAGAGTGAATGTACCTATCTCTTAGTTCTTGAACTATGTTTCCCCCATTAGAATACTAGCTAGTGGATCCACCTAGAAATCCACATTTATGCATGGTTTTACTTTGGCATGTAAACCACCTTCCATCGGTGTAAGGTTTTACAAGAGTGGATTCCTCACTTAGCTCTTGTGGTCTATGTAAGTTAAGGCAAGTGTTCCCTAAACTAAAAAAATAAAGCAATGAAGTATAAACTAACTAAGGTGACTTGAGAGGTTTGACTTAGCCTAGGTAGGGGTATGGGACACTACCTATGCCTTGCACTAGCTGGCCTTGATTGAAGCTTTGGGAAGTTGATATTATGTATGCATAGGATAATGATGTATGTGATTATAATATGATGATGCTACAATATAAATGGTATATATGATGATGATTATCCTTATGAACATGTATTTGGAATATGTATTAAAGTTGGACATTCTTTATGGTTTCTTGTTGGGGCTACATGATTGAGTAAGGTTATGGGGTTTTACTTGGTAATTCCACTTGTTGACTTGATGAGGATTCATGAGTAATTGTCTTGCTTATTATGATATGGTTAACTATTATTCGTGCTTGTGATGTTATTCCTTGATGATAGGGTTGTACTAGATTATAGGTTCAAGTATGTTAATGTGCATATTACTTTTTTGAGTTTGTAAGCATATTTTATTACATGGTATGGCCTGCGTGAATGTGCATAAGATTCTTAAAGGGTAAAATAGCCTGGTTTAAACTAAAAGTCCCTTTGGCATGTTTTGATCTTATACGTGCATGTGGTATCATACTTAGTACAAGTGGCGTACTTACCTTTTTTCCCTTATTACCAAACATTTGAGGTTCCGGTCATTGAATGCTCGTTTAAGATGACTTGGATAGTCTCAACCATCCAAGTAGGTAGGTCCTCACTTTCCGAGGGCGATGCCAATATTTAGCTTATGGAGTTACTTTGTTCTTAAGACTCTTATGTTCCCTCAATTTTTATTTGAGTACGATTTGTATAAGCCTATATGTGGATTCTTTACATTGATGTAGGGCTATGCCCAAATTTCTATGATCGTTTAGATGGTATTGAGATGACACAATCTTTGAGACTATTTTCTATCTTATATATATGTATGTGCAATAAAAGTAGAAGGCTATGTAACCTTCCTATACGAAGGGTCTAGGTATACTCGATATGAATATATATTATGTGTATATAAAGGTCTATATATACATCAAAGTAGATGTAATGAAAAGTTATAATTTTTCTGCATTTTCGACCTATGAATGTAATGATGTAATACTAAGAGGCTAGTCTTAGTCCTCAATGAGGACGACAATGCCGGTTACGTCTAGGGGGTAAAACCGAAAGTGACAAACTTGGTATCATAGCATGAGGTTGAATATCTTTGAGTCTGTGTCTGTCTCTCAATCACGTCTATGTATGTTTGTATTCATGATTATTAAGCGCGCCACACTTATGGATGGCAACCTACATGATGCCTAGGAAACACTCATTTTCTTGGAAATCTAATATTGTTCCATTATAGTAGACTTATGGTGTACTTTTGCATGTAATCCTACTGTTTTGCTTATAGGATGAATGAACACTCAAAGGAATGCGGCACGAAGACTTGAAAAGGAAATTGCCAGTGCAGGAGCTTTTCCCTATGGTGATCAAGTTCCTCCACTTGATGAAGATGATAATATTTAATAAGCTTCGGTCAATAATCAAACCTTGATGGATGGAGATATAAGGGCTGCCCTCATTCAATTCGCTCAAGCTTCCACCGTTCAAGCCCAAGCTATGACGGCCCAAGGAAACCGAGAGGTGGTACCCCGTCCTCATCAACAAGTGACTACTATGGCTTCCCGTGTAAGGTACTTCACTTGAATGAACCCTCCTACCTTCTACGGGGCAAAGGTTGATGAAGATCCCCAAGAATTCATAGATGAAGTCTCTAAGATACTTTTAGGTATGGGGTTGTCCACAAGTGAGAAGGCCAAGTTGGACACCTATCAACTCAAGGATTTGGCTCAAGCATTGTTTGTACAATGGGGCGATAATAGGCCATTGAGGGGTGGCCCATTGACTTGGGAGATCTTTAAGAAGTTTTCTAGATCACTACTTTCCTAGGGAGATGAGGGCGGCAAAATTGGTTGAGTTCATCAACCTTCGCCAAGGTGGTAGGAGTGTTCACGAATACTCCTTAGAATTCATTTAATATCCCAAATATGCTCCTTTCTTGGTTTCTGATCCTAGAGTTAAAATGAGCCGCTCTATGATGGAATGTCGGAGGACTTGCAAGAGGAGTGTCATTTGACCATGCTACATGACGACATGAACATTTTCCGTGTTATGGTGCATGCTAGAAGGGTGTAGAAGGCAAGGGCTAAGATAAAGAGTAGAGATGATAAGAGGGAAAGATCATTTGGTGGTGGTGCTACAAAGAATAGGCATGAGATCCAAGAAAAGCCTAGATTCAAGAAAAGGTTCCCCAATAAATTTCCATCCAAATTCCCTAAGGCTTGGATGATAAGGTGCCTAAGCCTAGATCCCAAAAGGGAAGGAGTGGGAACTCACCAAATGAGAAGCCTACATGTGCCATACGTGAAAATGCCATCTCGGTGTATGTTTGGTAGGAACGGGAAATTGTTTTGGTTTTGGCAAGAGTGTGCACAAGGTGAGAGATTGTCCAAACTTGAAGGGCCAAGAGAAGGGTGGTCAAGCTCAAACAAGTGGTTCTAGTGATGCTCCTAAAAAGAACCCTTTTATGCTCTTCGCTCTAGGGGTGAGCAAGAGACTTCTCCCAACATTGTGACCAGTATGTTGAAAATCATTACTATTGATGTTTATTCTTTACTTGATCCAGGTGCTACCTTGTCATTACGTACACCTCTTGTAGCGAAAAAGTTCTACATTTTACCCGATATTTTTCATGAACCATTTATAGTGTCTACACCGGTGGGTGAGTTTGTTGTTGCAATAAGGGTGTATAGAAATTTTCCTATAATGCTGCCCAATAAAGTTTCTCATGTTGATCTACTAGAACTAGATATGCTAGATTTTGATATAATATTTAGTATGGATTGATTTCATGCATGCTTTGCCACTATTGATTGTAGGACAAGAGTGGCGAGGTTTAACATTCCAAATGAACCCGTTGTTTAGTAGAAGGGAGGAAATTCTATTTCTAGAGGTCGTATAATATGCTCCGCTTGACCATTGTTTGAGTATGAAAAGTCACTTCACTTGTGTACCTAACCTTTTTTGTAACGACCTCTAAAATTGAGACGTACATTGAGCCCATCTCTACAAAATGATGGATAAAGTTATCCCATGAAGACTCACAATCTTATTGATATATATCCTTGCATAGTCTTCCACTGAAAGTAGATTTAACGGGGATAAAGGGAGCGAATTTCGTCAACCTATCCACAACCATCCATATAGCGTAACGCCTTTAAAAATGACCTAGGTGAATCTAGGTCCTATCATGTGTGTCATGATGTGTTGATGTCCTAATATTTTAATAATAGTGTTTATAGGCAGTATATAATGTTTGAAAGTGTTTGTAGGTCAAACGTCCAAGAATGTCCAAGACGTCCAAAAACTAGTCGAAGTTAAACTAGTTTTTCATACTATTTTGTAGTGAAGTTTTCGGGGATGATTTGAAAGAGAAATTAAGTACCTCTGGTTTCTATGCATATCCTGACATGTAAAGGGTCAAAAACTGTGAGAACAAGGCCCTGGGGACAAGCCTAAGGTTCCACAAAGAGGACCCAAACATGAGACTGCTAAGCTGCCTCGCCAACCAAGATTGGGCAGTGGCTGCACGTTGCGCAGCTGGCAGAAAAAAAAGGAAATTGTTTGAACTGTGAAGCGGGTCTCTCACGAACCATTCTTTCTCAAAATTTTCTAGAAACAAGATTTGAAAATTCTTCCGTGACGCACAATAAACTCCTAGATTTGGTTGCGTCATTTTTAAGTCAACTTTGAATTGGTTAAAATGTCTAATGATTGCAGGAGTCTTTTGGGTAATTTGGGGATGACTTATTGAAGTTTATTGAGTTTGTGTATACCCCTAAAATCAGCAATCAATGCTAAACCCTCAACTCAAAAACAAAACCTTTCCGTTCTTCTCTCAAAAACCTCCATTGTTGAAGCTTAGGAGCTCCAACGAAGAAGACTGATCTTCTCAAGTTTTCACCATCTATGGATATTCATCACAATAAAGGTATGGCCTTCATCCTTGAATATATTTTCTTCAAGGAGCCAATCTTCAAAATGATTTCTAAAGTCTTTTGAAGATGAACTTGTCCAGTTTCAAAATCTATCCATGGGTTCTTGCATTATATTTTGAATCATTGTATATAGATTGAAATATTGCTAATTTTATGATTTTAACCTAAAAACTCTATGAACCCATGAAATTCATGTAACCCTAGATTTGACTACATTATGGGTGAATTGATTATCTCTTGATGCTATTGAATTCTAATGTAGTTTGATTAGGGTTATTGAATTATGATAGAATCATGCTAGAATTTTTAGTTGGATGCACTAATTTCATAAATTCATGTTGAATTTCATTGTATATTTTAATTATTGGATTGAATTGGTGATCATGACCATTGGTAAGGGCCCTTGAGTATTGAGTTGGTTGAGTTGACGATGGGTTGAAGTTGTGAGGATTGGATAAATGTTATGTCGACCTAACTTTGTCTATATTATGTAGTCTAGTTCTTAGACGATAATTATGCTTGGTATGGTCCACTTATGGTGGTGGTGCTTATGTGCTATACTCGTGATTAATGTAGCATTGTCAGCATTACTTTATGAATTGTGAATGATGTGGCCTCATCAACATTACTTCTAGAATTATGGGTTTATCGTGTTATAACATGACTATGTTGATATTATGAATGTTATAAGGACTTATGTGTTTATGTGGAGTAAAAGCATGAGTTCATCTAGTTGATGATGTGATTCTCTAGTGTACTATAGTGTAGTCATTATGTGGATTACTTGATTTTGAAGTATGATGTTTCTTGATAGATGATATATTACTTGTGATACTTATATTGATGATACTATAGTAGTTAGTAGGGTGAACTATAAAGGACATTGGTTATACCTATGTGCTTCTAGAATGATATGTTATATGTGATATGGTGAAGTATATGTGTGTCTTGCTTTGGTATACTTGTTTCCCTTACATGATATATTTACAATGTGAATATGAGTTCTTGACTTAGTATGCTAAAGCTTCTTAGTCTTGTTTGTGTGATTGACATGTGACCTTAAAAATTGTAAAGAAGGTCCTTTATATGAAAACTCCAACCTAGTTTGAAGGTTATGATATCCTTGAAATTGACACTACTACAAAAAATTGTATTAGTGTCAATTAAAATTGTGTGTAGCAGCAATAGTAATTACCACTATAACATATACCGGCCATTAGTCTTTTGCCGTTGTAAGTGGCGTCGCTAAAGGCTTTAGTAGCCATTCAGACAAATTCTGGTAAAGATTATTTTAATTTCCGCTAGAAGTAATAGGTTTTAGTTACAATTTTTTATCGCCAATTAATAGAGTGTATCTATATTTTAGCATCTATTTTAAATCGTCACTAAATATATATAAAGTGCCACTAAAAATTATAACTTTTAACGGCAGTTTTGTAGTAAGAATTACAATGGTCGCTAAATTCATTATTAAAATGGCTAAATTCGCGTTTTTAGCATCTATTTTATTTGCCACTAAATTCAACTATATTGCCAAAACATATTTCGTGCTCTAACAACTTTTGTTTAGCATTAATTATAATTACCACTAAACTGATTTTTAAAAAAGCCATTCGCTCCTTTTGTTTCCATTTTTATTGTTAATAATATATCCAATTTAAAGAAAATAGTTGGTTTTTCAAACCATAAATGTACTAAAACAAGTAGTGGTTATACATGTTTAGCTGTAATGAAATTGAAAAATAAAAATTAAATATTCCATTATTAATTTATCTAAAGAAACATAATATATTTTATTATGTCTAGAAAAACTAGAGCATGTATTACAGTTTATATAAATAAAACTAACAGATAATGTTACGTGTGTAAACTACATAGTTGATGCTTTTGATCATTCCCATCAAATACCCACAATAGTAAATTTCTTTATGAATAGCCCTCAATTCTGAAACTCTCAATAGATTCAAACTCATCCACATGATCATACTTTATGACATGAAATAAAAATTAACAAATGTCCAGAAATGAAATCTACATATAAGAAAGCATATAACAAGGTCAATATGAAGTATAACATCTGTTTGATTTCATGGTTTATAAATGGGAAAATGTATAATTACCCACCCAACCAATGTCCGAAATCCCAGAGACACACTTTTACTATATTAAGGTCATATTACACTCTTTAACTTATTTTATAAATAATTTTATACCCTTTTTCGGCCTACATGACACAATCTTGAAAAAAATGTCAGCACACACTGGGCCCACAAGATAGTGCCACGTAGTCCAAAAAGTGGTAGAAAATTATTTATAAAATAAGTTCGGGGGGGTAATAGGTCCTTAGTATAGTATAAGTGTGTCTCTGAGATTTCGGTCATAGATTGAGGGGGTACTTGTGCTTTTTCCCTTTATAATTTAAAGAGAGGTGGCACCAAATTATTTGTATGGTGAATTAAGACTTATTTAACAATATATGTTAAAAGTAATTCCATTAGTAGTCTACTTAAACTTATAATTTTAGGAAAGAGTTCTAATTATTTAAAATAAAAGATATTAGGCACCCTTTAAAATTAGTAGTAAGATGGTTACTAGTTGAACTTAGGTTAATAAAAATCTAGTCTAGTGTAATTACTATGTAATTAGATATCTAGTGGATAATGAACTTTAAGAAAGCATTTGCATCTTTTAAAATCATTTGGGAAGTAGCTAGATTAAATCGAAGTGATTTGTAATATAGATTTGGTACTACATGTCAAAGAGAAGTAACTACTCAATTGATATAACTTACCCAAAGGTTCACTCCTTGAAAGAGTAAAACCGCAAGTGTTTAGAGTTCAAACTACATAATTCCTCAACATAGCAACTAATATTATAAGGTCATCGCATAAATATTTCTAATTAATAGCTGGGATTAAACTTATTTTGAACTATAAGTTTGAAAACACTTATCATCTAAATATTCAAGTACTTGTAACAGGTATTGGGACTTGGAAAAGTCAATTTCTACTAAAATTATTATATCGTGTCATGAAAAATATGATATCATACAAAAAGGGAACCTAGACTGTAATAATTAGTTGTGACTTAGTTGATTTCATTATCTCCAAGCTGGGGACTATGCCTGCTATGCTTCCTTAAGATTTACTTAAATATAACTAACTATTCATTCTTACTATTGAGTACATAAATTAACCTATTTTAAGTGACACTAACTTAAAATCTAGAATCCATAGTCTTAAAAGATTAACCCAAGACTGTTAGATACTAAGGTCAGTCCATCTAGTTGTCATGCTATAATAACCACTCTCGCTGCTTTTTCTTTCGCTTAAGGCAAACATATTAATTTTAATAACTAAAAAACAATATCTCAAAAAAAACTTTCAATAAGACATAAGTTTCGTTACACAACTTCTTCATATGAAAGAGATCTCTACTACGGATAAATATCTTTATTTCCTGTTAACATATAAGCAATACCAACATAGTGCTTCTCAATTTCTTATTGACAATTTAAAAAATGTGTCTACAGTTGGAAGTGAAGTTCCTTACAAGCGTTGGTCGTGTTACACTTATTCGTTCTACCCTCAGTACTCTAGCAAATCACGTCATGCAATTCACAATCCTAACCTCAAACGTCATTAACACCTTGGAACAATTGCAACACATCTTCTTGTGGGGCTCAGCTCCCATCATTGTAAACTTCATTAAGTCGAATGGACTACTATTAAAACTCCTAAAATCCACGGTGGCTTCGGAATTCAATATCTTCCTCTAAAAATAAGTCTCTTATAACTAAGCATGAAGGAATTTTTGTTCACTCACCCTTTGTATTTTGGGCAAAAAGCCTTAGGGAACATTATATTCCATGAAATGCTTTTTCATGAAAAATTGTTCCACCCTTTGGAAAAACATTTTCCATGGTTCCATAACTTGTTGCATAAAGCTACTATGGAACGTTTCTAATTGCCAACAAATTAACGTCAGGGACAACCCTTGGATTTCCTCTAATTACATAATCCGTCATCAAATTGTGGGTCCCTTACCAAGGAATGACAATTAAGAACTGAATTACAGCCTATATTGACGCGATTATTAATTGGAATCTTGCTTCCCTTCTTTTAGATCTGCCTCGTTTTGACAAGGATAAAATAATCTCATACATTATTCCTAGATATTTGCACTATAAGGACACTTATATTTGGGGCCTGATTTCCACAGGTTTATTCACAACCAAGTCATTGTAAAATGCTTTTTGGCACTGCCTGATAATTAATATTTCTTATCCCATCCTAGTTCTCCATCAAATGGATATGAAGCTATGGCATCCATCAAAACTTATCGACTTCCATTGGCTAACTCGTCATTAGTGTTTAACTACAACGTAGTACCTACATTAAAATGGCATAGCCAAATCTGCTATTTTTGTTCAAGTGCAATTATACAACTGAGACTATTTTAGTCCTCATTCTCTCATAATCTAAATTCTCATAATGTATTTCCTCTCACTTGGATACCTACTCTGATTATTCCATTCCATCCAATAAAATCCTTCATGTTTCTACTGCTACGCTTCTGGCTTTGGATTTTTGTAGTGATGGAAAAAATGTAAAATTTTTTTTAATAGTACTCCAAAATTACTGATCACAAAGATATTATCTTAAGAATTATATAACTTTACACTTTAGGCCACAAGCTAAAAACTAAACCTTAAAATATGCCTATTGTAACATTTCAAAAATCTAAGAGGTGTTCTAGAGACTAACATGAGACTCATAAGGATTAGACACTTATTTAAGGTAATTTTTTTTGTATATAAGTCATTTAGTAAGTGTAGGAATCAAAACATTAAAGGACGTCCATGACGCCCGGAAACTAGTTCAATGAGGTGTTAGTGTGCCTTAGCCTATTTGACTAGCTTTTAGAAGTCAGAAAATGATAAAAACTACTGAAAGGGTGTCTAACACATAATAGACTTAGTTTATAGTCTAAACGCCTAGGAAGAACTCCCCAAGGACCATTTAAGGTCCCTTGAGGAGGACCCTTGCAAAAGTGACAAAAAGCTTTCAATAGACAGTGTCATCGACGGATGCCACATATGACTCGTGTTCCAATCAACGAAGCCTTGATTTCCTATATCGATGGTAGAAATTTGGGCTAAGGGCCTTTTTGGACAAGTTTCTTAAGTCATCGACGGATGTGCAGCACGGAAGGGGACAATGGTCGTCGATTGACACACCAGGCGTCAATTGGGGTCTCGTCTGTGAGGGGCTGATTATCCTGCACATTTTAATTCATTCATTTAATTAGTTGACTTAGTTAAGATTTTAATTAGGAGTTAGGGTAGGTCAAATTAAGTTAATTAACAACCTATATAATGACTTTAACCTAATTAGACTAACCTAAGCTCTCATAATTCCCACACCCAATACTCTCTTCCTTCTCTATTCTTTCTCTCTCTTGTTCAATAACTCCATAGAATACAAGGTTAAAGTGGGTTTTAGGGCTTTAATTACCAAGGTTTCTCCACCAATATTCATGAAGCAACAAGTTATGGGTTTCCTTTCATCTTTGAGACCTCTTTCCTTGAAGTGTTCCATCAAATTTATTTCAAAAGTTGAGTTTTCATGTGGGTCTTTTCCAATGTAGAAATTGATCTTGTGAATTGCTTTTTTTATGTTTTTTTTATACTATTAATATATAAACATGTATTCTAACTTAATTATGTTATTTCTTGATGGATTGGTCTAGTTTGTAGAAGATGATCTATTTCCCTTAACCTTATGATATGATCTTGATATGAATTATGTACAGTTGGTTCAATTGAATTGGTTATTGGTTTAATTACTAATTGGTGATGTTATTTCATCAATTTTTAATAGAATAGGGTTAATTATTTTCCTATAATTCTAGTTCTTGAGTAATTGATCTAGATTATGACTTTGACCTAAGTTTCTTATCTTAAGCTATGAACTAGCAATGGATTGTGATGTAGTGCTTCAATTAGCCTTGTTATCATGATTAGTTATTGTTGTGTGATTATATTACACCCTTAAGGGATTTAGTTAATGGGTTGATGGTAAGACTTTTATGGGTTATGAAAGAAACTTGATAAGTCTTGTGATCCCTATTATTACTTCAATTATGGTTAAGTGTGATTAAGTCATGATGTTGTATTGGAGTGTGCCTTGTATTAGGATCGATAGTATTTGTATGATGTTGAATTGAAATGTCTTGACTATGGTTTGTGACGTATTGGCTAAGTTGTAAATGTTATAAGGATGGTGAATGATTTACCCATGTTGCTTATTATAAAGTGATACGTAAATGTGCTAACCTCACTTTTATTAATTGTAATTAAAGGATTATACTCATGCAATTCTTATTGATCTATGATAATGATGATGTTTATAGATGACTTATAACCTATTACCTACATTAAGCTATGATGATTAATAAAGGTATTAAAAACATTTCAAAAGGGACTCTAGATTAGCACCTAGTGAACTAGATTGAGGAGTAATCCTTCCCACATAGGGAAGGTACGATCACTAGTGTACTCATGAGATTGGATACTCCAATGCATGCAACATAAGGAGGTTCCCAACTATATCTCCTAGTTCTTGAACTATGTAGCCCCCATAGGAATACTAGCTAGTGGATCCACGTAGTTTCTATGTTCATGTTTTGGTACTACCTTGGCAAGTATTCCACCTTCTTTTGGTGTATGCTTTCATGACAATGGATACCAGATTAGCTCCTGTGGTCTATGTTTGTTATGACAAAAATTTCCCAAAAGGTTAAATGAACTAAAGGATTGAACTCTAACTGAGATGACCTAAGGGGTTTAGCATACTCTTGGTAGGGGCATGGGACTGTACCTATACATTGCACTAGTTAGACTTAAGGGATGTCTTAGGAGGATGTTCTTATGTATGTATATGCTTAGAAATGTAAATGGTATATATATGATGATCTTACTTGTGAATGACACTATGTGATGTTGGTTACTCTTATAAATATTTTCTTGATATCTATTGATAAAGTATGATATTATGTACTCTAAATGTTATATAATTTGAAGTTGGATATTAGTTATGGTTCTTTCTAGGTTTACTTGATTATGTAAGGTTATGGGGCTTTGCTTAGTCTTTGCACAAGTGGACTTAAAAATGTTTATAAATAATGATTTTTCTTTAAACATGTTTAAATGTACTCTTATTCATGTTTATTAAAGTTATTATTTGATAATAGAGTTGCTTGGCTACGAGTTTAATTATTTGATATGCATGTTGACTTGACTAGACTCAGGATTGTTGGTCTAGTGATTTAAATACCTATGACTTGATGAATATGTCTTATTGATTGGTATGGTCTTCTTGTATATACATAAATGGTTTGAAAGGAAATATCACACTTTAATGAAATGTCTCATTTGAGCATGATTTCATGATATGTGTGCATATGGTCTCATACTTAGTACAAGTGATGTGCTAACCCCATTTTCTCCCTTTTCCTCAACATTTTAGGTTCCGGTCGTTGGAGGGCTTTTGAGACGACTTTGAAAGAAAACTTGGAACTCTCATTCATCAAGAGTAAAGTAGGTCCTCACTTTCCGAGGGCAATGCCACTATCAAGCTTATGATGTTGTTTTTGCTTTAAGATTCTTATGTTCTTTCCTTTTCATTTTAGTACTAAACATTGTATGGCCTATATGTGGTCTTATTTTATTGATTTATGGGCTAGGCCTACATTATTATACTCTTGTTAGATGGTTATGAGATAAAACTCCTATTAAAGACTATATTATATTCTATATATATCTATGTGAAATAAAAGTAGAAGACTAAGTAATCTTCCGATATTAAGGGTATACTCGATATAAATATTATGTGTATGTAGATGTCTATGTAAACCTAAATGTAGAAGCAGCGAAAATTTGTTACAAATTCTGTATTTTTAACCTGTGAATGTAATGATGTAAACTAACAGGCTAGTCATAGTCCTCAAAGAGGGCGACGACACAGGTTACGACTAGGTGGTGCTCCCCGGATGTGACATATCTGGTGTACTTCGCTGACCCCCTACGCAACACCTTTAAATTAAATACTAATGACCCTTTACAATGGCCTTAATGTTTTCGTTCAGAACAACTCACAACCTTCAATCATTGAGTATAATGCAACTCAAGTTATTGACCTTTTACACTCTCCTTCTTTATCATATGCTCACATTATACATGATTGCAATTAGATACTCCATCAACTCTCTAACTGAAGCATAGTGCAATCGTAAAGGGAAGATAATAGCGTGGAACACAAGCTTGCTAAATCATCTTCAATGATTTTCGTTTTGCATGAAATTTCTATTATGGAAGAATTACCTCCTTTTGTTCGAATGATACTTGGCGAACAGGCTGAGGCTACAAAAATATGTGTACAAGCTTCAACTCTTTCGCCCAGCCATAGATAAATTTTAATTTCCTTTACCTTGCATAATTTTTCCACTATCAGTAGGAACTTTTTGGTGTAACTCAGACCTACCGGTTCTCCCATGGCCACAAGACACTACTCTATGTACTCTTTTAAGGTCATAATATTATGTTTTAATAATTCATTTCAAAAAAGAGAGTATCCCAAATAGGTTATGTATTCCTTACCTAAAATGACACATAAACAGGAGATATATAACAGAACCAAGAAAATATCAAAGTCGCGAGCTAAGTAATTAGGATGTGATAAAAATATGTCTTCACAATTCTCAACAAATTAGATGTTCAACCTTGGTGTTTCAACAAATAATGCAAATACAAGCAATAAATAACAGGAGTGAATAAATTTAGTAACGAAGTTAGGAAGATAACCAAATATCAACTTCCTTCCTAGCACTCAAAAAATATTTCTCTATAAGTTAGAGTTTGTGTACATTTCTGAAAGAGAAGAGCGAGACCTGTGGGTTTAGAAAGGTGATATTGATCTCCTCCTTATCAATGATTCTCCCAAAAGGTTCAAGATGTTAGTCGTAAGAAACAAGGACAATCTAACACATAAATCACAATAAGTATCTTATATCTATATAACATACCTTAATATGAATATATTGCAGCAATTACTTGCTTTTCTCCAAGAATAAAAGCAATAGGGCCTTCAGGTTCTATTTCTTGAGTCTCATAAATGAGCACCTATAATAATGTCAATATAATAGAGATGCTGAAACCAGTAAGGAAATATCCATATGAACAGAAAAAAACACGAACAATGAGAAAAAACTAAATGAGTAACAAAATGCAAAAGGGAGTCGAAGATTTTCTACACCTTTCATCTAAGGCAAACCAAAAATATAGAATCTAAAATATACCTACATGACTATTTATATACATAATTTACTTCTATATCCCTTTAGATAAAAAAAAATACATACATATTCATAATTTGATAAGCAAACCTATGGGTATTATATCCTTAAAAGATGGTGTTAGGCATGAATTAAAACAATGACAAAATGAAAAACAGATTTTGTTCACATAAACATCTTAGTAAAAATATATTGGACTTTAGGAATTTAGTACCTTTTAGGCATTGTTTCTCACAATTGAATTGTTCAGAAAACAAATTGTATAAGCTTCCTTTCATAGATTATGCTTTTCCAAAAATACTCATTAATTACAATCCCTTCATAAGCATAAAATAATATTTGCATAAAAAAGATACAATATATAAATGACTGCATATCAAAATACTAATAAAAAGATTGCAAACACTATCTTTTAGTCCATCCTATTTGTTTTTTTTCCAGGCAAACCTAATCAAGAGGTCCAAAATGCTGGCATATTTTACTTTAAATAAATACGGTCCAGAAATAGTTTCTGGATAATCGAAGAAGAACTTAAAGTACTCATAACCTTCATTGATGTGACGGTAAAATAATATTTAGCAATGACCGAAATTCTCAATCCATAAACTCAAAATTATTGCATACTTTCATGAACAATTAGCTCTAAAAAGACAGAATTTAAAGAAAGGATATATTATGTGTACTAAGCCACTACAGAGTGAGCTACAACAACATTGAAACTTTTTTACGCATCTATGCAGACCATCTAACTTGGACCTAGAACTAACTAAAAGTCTCTACCTAACAAATATAAGTTTGATTGGCCAATCTTTACATAGCCCGACACCATACTATTCTAAAATAATTTACATTTTTCATAGGTATTTTATCATAAATCCGTCGGGCTACCAATTAAATGTCGAAACCTAATAACATTTCCTCTAATGCAGTCCCGATAATATTGCTTAACCCATTTTCTTGAAAAATATAGTGATGAATTTCTATCCCATCTTTCATGATTTTCAATCTAGTGGATGTTCTACTGACAATTGTAGTTTCATCACACTTAACACTCTACCTCGTCTTCTAGTAAACACCAACAACCTCCTAAAATCTGAAACATATAGCAAATCCAAAAAATAAATATATCCCATGCAATGAAATTGTCTAAGGCATTTTATCGAACACCTATTCAAACTCCCAACACAACCGGAAAGAACATAAATATCCATAACAAAATTAATGACACAGATGTCATACAAAACACAAATCTAAATTTTTTTCTATTTCCACAACATAATTTTGCATAAAATAAAAGATGGGTATTTAAAGACAACATTTCCGTTAGAGAATGTTGAAGAAAGGACATAAACAATATAGTTCCTTTATATTTTAAACTTATTGTCAAACTTTTCACATCCAAACATTGACAAAAAGATAGACAACGAAAAAGGGAATAGAGAAATTACTTGATAATATTGAGATAGAAAAAAAAGAGAGAAGTCAACTCTAGAGATGTATGGATTTTTTTCTACCAATGAGAGACCATTAAGAAACCCAAGATCTTTAGTACCAAAAAATTGAGTTTAGGTAGAGAGAATTTTTGTTCAATATTTTTGGAGTATGATTTTGCGGTTGTCACGATCGGAATCTAGAGACAAGACCAGACCGGCGTTGATGACCTCTCAGAGGTCGGAGACAAGCCTACATACGTCATTGTTACTTCATCTAGGTTAATTTTAGCGAAAAATTTGAACTTTTTGTTACTTAATATTTATGTAAGTCATTCTACTTAAACTCATAAACGTTCACAATCAACCATCTAATATTAAGATCATCAAATGAAAGAAATAGTTCATAATTGCATTAAACGCATTTTGCCAAAACGGCACCAATACAAAGTCTGAAATGAAAGTTGAAATGAAACACTAGTGGAACATTCTCCACTATCTAAAGCCTATATCTAAGCTAGAAAATAATAGTAGACATCCTCGAAAGAATGAGGGCCTACCAAATCCGGATGAAAGCTCCACGCCTAGATAGCTGCAACGTAGTACTATAATCTTTAACGTCCCCCTATGCCTCCACCTAAAAGTAGATATTATATGAGATTAGTACACACTTAACTAAGTATGAGTATATGCAAGCACAAACCAAGGACATGCATGATTAATAATAACTCTTTCCTAACAACGTGATTTATGGAAAGTCTAGTTAGTGCACTTGCTAGATTTGGATTAAAAAAGTCAGTGGACTTGGCAAATTGTATTTAGGAAAGTCATGCCATAAGAGTAACATGCATCATAATACGAATCTTATTGCACACAACACATAATATATTACATATAGCACATAACATAGTGCATATAGCACATAACATATTTCATATCATTCGATCATATGCCATGAGACCTTGGAATCATGGACATGACATTAAGACTTCCAAAATGAGGGCTCAACATATGGGACCTAAACTAGGGAGCCTTATTTAGCAAACATAGAGTCTGCTTCATTCAGACGTACTTCATTTCATTCATTCATATACTAGTGCAACAACTAGTCATACCTAGGATGTAGTTTTAAGACTCTCATTGGGTTTGTTGTGGAATGATAAAGAATAACCTAGTGCCATTACTTGAGTCTAGCTCACCTCTTGATTATCCTATCCTAACACTTTTTGTACCATTTATTTCGTTATGTGCATCATTTGAGGCTGGCCTCATTCTTTCTTTGGGAAATTTCACCTTAACCGACATAGATCATGTAAGCATCATGAAATCCATTGTGTTATTCCCACACCTAATAGAGGTGGAATCGCCGACCAAGGTGAACCAAAACATGCTAGCGTATATAGAGAATTGACCCCTGTTAGATCCTTGTATTGGAAGTATAGGTTCAAAGACTAGGAGATATAAGGAGACCTATACCCGGCATGTCAGACAGTCTCATCTCATGAGAGTTACGTGAACCTCAACCCTTCCCGAAAGAAGGCATCACATAACTAGACTATCAGTGCTCAATATAAAGTTCCATTATATTCAACTTGTACGTCATGGAAACTGGCTTCTAGTATGAGGACATCATTGCTCAATAGATGATTTCTCATCTTTCACATTAGCCTCTTATCATGTTGTCACCACATTAATTAACTTTAGCACATTTGTTTTTCATAATTACTCACCCCTTTTTCGTGAATGTTAATTTCATCATATGCCAATGCAATTGGCCATTTAGTGTGTTTCACACTCTTACTTAATCCTTCTAGGGTTACATCCTTCCATTACATACATCTTAGCTTCACTTACTTTTAAACGTATGCTAGACTTATGGGTCTATACATACAAGATATGAGGCTTCATTCATAGTTCGTTTAGGTGATTTGTATCTTCCTAAGATTTTGTGATACAAGACTTATGCATCTTGTATATATGCCAAGATCATCAATTTCGATCTATCTAGGCAGCATTATTTTGAACATTTCTTCACGTATGACTTATGTATTAATGGAAATTGGGCAAGGAAACCCAATTTCGCATCCCTTGGACAATAATTACCATTCTATTTGTTTTAGTTTGATCCACTCGGCTTGGGGACCAAAGATCGAGCCCTAATGCCTTCTCTTCATTTTCCCTTAATTTCTTTATTTTTTGTTCGTTTGGGACCAAGAGGATGCGGGATCGAACCCCTACAACCTCAATTTCTTTTATTATTTTTTTCCTTAAACACTTTTCATTTGACCGAGAGGGTGTGGGATCGAACCCCTACAACCCCACTTTATTTTTCTTCTTAATTTCCTTTATTCAGCCGAGATGTCGTGGGTTCATTCCCACATGCCTTAACTTTTATTTTTCTTTTGATTCTCCCTTAAGTATGACTGAGAGGTTGTTCGTTCGAACCCCACACCTCCCATTTTTATTTTTCATTATATATTTCATGTTTTTTGTCATGGCACACGGGTTCGAATCCCACATGCCACATTCTTTTTCTATCACTTTATTTCTAAGATTTTTAACATGGTGAGGTCATCGGTTCAATTCTCAGTGACCTCACTTATTTTTAATTCATTTTACATAGCATTATACACCACTTAGCTTTGGTGAAGCTCATCAACAAGATGCTGGAAATTTTGTACGTTTTTCAGCTCATTTTCATCAACGTTTACACGTTACTTTTTAGGGTAATTCATGGATAATTTAGTACATCTTTAGATGCATTTTCATGGATTCATTTAGCTAATAGTTTACATTCAAACCAGCCACATTATACTTCATATGAACATCATGATTTATACATGTTTCTGCACGAAAGAATACAACCATAACAGGTCTTTTTCGAACATCAAACCAACAGTATATGCCACGGATACACATTACACATACACAAACACATAGTTTCGGACGGCATGCTTTATATTCACATAACTCCGAACATACATACATGAACGTAATCATCATGAAAACACATTATACCCCTACTCTCTACCAGCAAACATACCCATCCTACAAATCGATGGGAGCTAGTGACAGGGACATGCAACGGGGAACAACCCTAGTTTTTGGAATAGATTCATTTGAGTCCTAAGGGTCTCATTGATAAACGACCAAGAGTAAGAAAAACATAAATTATTTTGACGTTCAAACCTTGAACTTCCTTCCAAAAAGACCCTCTCCAAAATCACGTCCAAGTCCGAAAGCTTCAACACCAACTAGACGGAAAAACCCCTCTCTTTTTCGTAACATTTTTGCTTATGTTTTGTATATATTTTTAACGTGGACGTTCTTCAAGTGTGAAGAAATTTTTGTTGCTAATCAGTTCTTGTGTTTAGGACGAGAGAATGTGAAAAGAAAAGAGAGATATTTACGTGAGAGAGAGTGTTAAAATGTGAAAGGTAGGTTAGGATTAGCTGGAGTAGTTTAGACTTAGTCAACTAGGACTCTTTCAAGCCTTTAAAAATCTTATTTTCCATTTTCTTAAATCAGATAATAAATATTAATTAATTTAATTAATTTACCAATTTAAATAGAACAATTTAAATCATTGCTCCCACCTAGGTTCGAACCCGGGTGAAGCAAGATTTTTCTGAAAGGGCAATTTCCGTCCTCTCTCCCCAAAATACCCCTTCACCTTAATAATTAAATAATTAGTTTCATATTTAGGGTAATTACGATACTAACCTTAGATTGGAAAAAGACCATTTTACCCCTAGACGCTCCAAACTTAAGATTCCCCTTTTTAAGTCTTGTAAAGACTCATCCGAGTAAATCTTCATATTCTGGAGCCCTACATGGCTAGACCCAACCATTCCTAGCTCAACTAACTCCCCAAGTTAGTTTTCTTGGAAGTCGCAAGGGTTTAGAGGTCTAGTTCTCTCCGCATTAATCCGTGTGAACTCGGTATAATCTTACGCATTATAGACACATTAAGCATTACCTAGCATATGCATTTTGTAGGGTTGTAACATTATCCCCCCCTAGGAACATTCGTCCCCGAATTACACTACAAACTATCTATCATAATGCCAGTCAAATCATAACATAGTTATTATACACAATCAAGCAATAGCAACAAAGAATGGAGAGATAAGGAAACTCTGACATAAGAGTAGGAAGTCTAACCTCAAGAGTTGAAAAAATTATGGTCGCGGGATCTCATATCGGAGGCATAATGTGTCTGTCTAAAATCTCAACAGGTACCTCCTCACAGGGAAAGTCTTTATCGATCCCTAAACCTTTAACACGTAGATTCGATGCTGGATCACCTAAGCACTTCTTAAACATGGATACATGAAAGACTGGATGGATATAAGCTAGTTCCGCAGGCAATACCAACTCATAGGCTACCTCACCCACACGTTGTAGGATCTCATATGGCCCAACATACCTCGGACTCAACTTCCCCTTCCTACCAAACATCATCGCCCTCCTTCATAGGTTATATCTTCAAATAGAACTGGTAACAAACGTCAAACTCTAAGGGTCATTTTCTGTTGTCTGCATAAGACTTCTGCCGATTGTAAGCAGTATCCAACCTATCCTTAATCACCATGACCTTCTCTAAGGCCTCATGAATGATCTCTGGACCCAATATGGATTACTCTCCAACCTCGAACCACCCAACTGGAGGCCTACACCTTCAACCATATAGCGCCTCAAACGGTGCCATCCCAATGCTGGAGTCATAGCTATTATTATACGAGAACTCTATCAAAGGTAGATGGTCATCCCAACTACCCCTGAAGTCAATCACACACGCACTCAACATATTCTCCAATATCTGAATGGTGCGCTCAGCCTGCCCATCAGTCTGAGAATGAAAGGAAGCACTAAGCTTCACCTGTGTGCCTAAGCTCTTCTTAAAGGTTCTCCAAAAATGTGAAGTGAACTGAGATCCTCTATCTGAAATGATAGACAAAGGAATCCCATGCCATCTCACAATCTCATCAATGTAGAGTCTCGCATATCCTCCGCTCTGTAAGTAGACTTCACAGTTATAAAATGGGCAGACTCAGTCATCATGTCCACTATAACCCATATGGAATCATGCTTTCTCCTAGTCTTCAGAAGACGCACCACGAAGTCCATATTAATGGCTTCCCACTTCAAAGTCGGAACCTTAATAATATGAGTAAGACCGCAAGGCTTAAGACGTTTTACTTTAACCTGCTGACAATTAGGACACTTGGCCACATATTCTGCAATGTCCTTCATGCCATCCCACCAATAGATCTTCTCACGATCATGATACATCTTTGTGGAACCTGGATGTATGGAATATCTGGAACCATGGGACTCTGCAACGATCTTGGTACGCAAATCTACCACATATGGTACACACAGCCTATCCGGGTACCTAATTATGTCATCACCTCCCAAAGCAAAAGACTCATTCATCTTAGCCAACACTGAGTCATTCAGCTCCATCAAAATAGGATCAAGATGCTGACGCTCATTGACATCAACTACTAAGGATGATTCAGAACTAGGATGAACTTAAACACCCCAACTAGTAGAGTCAACTAACCGAAACCCAGTCTTGCCAGTCTGTGTATATCTTTACCAACTCCTTCTTCTCATCCTCAACGTGGGTTGTACTTCCCATGCTCATCCTGCTCAAAGAATCAGCTATAACATTAGCCTTACCTGAATGGTAGTGGAAGTTCATGTCATAGTCCTTCAACAGCTCCAACCATCTCTGCTGACGTAGATTCAACTCTCTATATATGAACAATTATTGGACACTCTTGTGGTCTGTGAACACATCCACGTGAACTCCGTACAAGTAATGCGTCCACAGTTATAATGCAAAGACCACAACCACAAACTCCAGGTCATGAGTGGGATAATTCTTCTCATGAACCTTGAGTTGTCTGGATGCATAACCTATCAGCTTACCACCCTGTATAAGAACACCAACCAAACCAACCCTAGATGCATAACCGTAAAAAGTGTAATTCGCACCACACTTGGGCAAAGTAAGCACCAGGGCTGACGTGAGTTGACTAATCATCACGAAAACACATGACATCCCTAATTTCTACCGCCAAAGATACCTAGCCTACAAATCGATGGGAGCTAGTGACAGGGACATGCAACGTGGAACAATCCCAGTTTTTGGAAGATATTCATCTGAGTCCTAAGGGTCTCTTTGTAAAGGGACCAAGAGTAAGAAAACCCATGCCTTATAGTTTGGTTAAAACCATGAACTCGCTGCCGAAAGACCCTCTCCAAAATCACGTCCAAGTCCGAAAGCTTCAACACCAACATGACGGAAACCCCCCCTCCATTTTTCCTAATGTTTTTTTATATGTTATTAACGTGGAAGTTCTTCTAGTGTGAAGAACTTTTTGTTACTAATCAGTTCTTGTGTTTAGGCAAAGAGAACGTGAAAAGAAAAGAGAGCTATTGACGTGAGATAGAGAGTTAAAACGTGAAAGGTAGTTTTGGATGAAGTGGAGTAGTTTAGACTTAGTCAACTAGGACTCTTTAAAACCTTTAAAAATCTGATTTTCCTTTTCCTTATATCATCAAATAAATATTAATTAATTTAAATAATTTACCAATTTAAATAAAACAATTTAAATCAATTCTCCCACCTAGGTTCGAACCCAGGTTGAGCAAGATTTTGCTAAAAGGGCATTTCGGTCCTCTCTCTCCAAAATACCCCTTCACCTTATTAATTTAATAATTTATTACATATTTAGGGCAATTATGATACTAACCTTAGGCTTGAAAAAGACCATTTTACGCCTAGACCCTCCAAACTCATGATTTCCCATTTTTAAATATGGTAAAGACTCATCCGAGTAAATCTTCATATTCGGAAGCGCTACATGGCTGGACCCAACCTTTCCTAGCTCAAATAACTGTCCAATTTAGTTGGCTTGGATGTCGCAAGGGTTTAGAGGTCTTGTTATACGCGCATCAATCCGTGTGAACCCGGTCTAATCGTAGGCATTCTAGACACATTAAGCATTACTTAGTATATTTATTTTTTTTCGGGTTATTACACCGGTAGATTGAGGGAATATTTTGCAAGCGAAATTTAGGAACTTAATTTGGAATTTTGGTGATTGTTTTTGAAGGCCATTTGCTTTTAATTTCCATCTAAAAAGAATTCTTCTATGGCTAATTTGAAAACGTCATTAAAATGTGCATATACAAATTTATATCTATTGGACACTTGCAACTAAATATCCTTAGAAAATTCATTGAGCTATCTTCTTGATCATTGTAGGTTGCCTTAGTGGACCCTCTTTCGTAAGTAGTAGTGTGATTCGGCTATGAACTTAATATGGAACCTCTTCATGTACTCCTTTACTAAACTACTCTATGAGAGCAAAGGCTAGCACCGAGTGAGTATGGTTTGGGAAGAAGCTCTAATTAAGGATGAGGTTAGAGTACAAAGGAACCCTATTTATTCCTTAACCATGTTCCTATATGGGACGTGTCCTAGTTCTACCATAGTCCCGTAAAATGAACCTCCAACAGAGTATGTTCTTACTCTGGATTCCACGCATAGCTACCATTCTTATGCCCCCTTCATACCTTAACTAAGCAACCCTTAAACTACTCTAGGTAAGTACTTAGTCATTAACCTACTTTCCAATTTGAGTCCTTATCTTTACTAGTTCATTAAGAGCCATTCAAAACATAAAGAAATTCAAGTAATGGTCTTATAGAAGACCTAGAAACTCTCACTAACATCATCAAAGCCTATTGTGCAATGTCTAGATAGCATCCCATACAACCACCTAAATTTCATAGAACTTGTCTAATGCTAGTAGGTATCCCATATGATTAGAATAGGACATAACAGACATAGAACATGGTAGAAAATCATGGAATCCGAAGTTCTAACCTACTCGTATGAGGGTGTTCTACTTTCCAATGGTAGAACTAGGACACATCCACTGTAGGCACATGGTTAAAGAATATGAAGGTCTTAAATTGTACTCTAGCCTCATCATTTAATTACATCTAATTAACTTACCATACTCGCTCGGTCCTAGCCATTGTTCTCATAGAGTAATTTACCTTGAAGGATCATACAAAGGGGTCCCATATCAAGTTCATAACACAATCACATTCACCCTACCAAGGAGGTCCTCTAGGGCTACCTTTCAATGGCGACAAGATAGCTCATCATGACTCTCTTAAGTATGATATGATTCCGTTCCATCCAATCAAACTCAAGTCCATCATTCATTACATGAAGGATACCATTATAACTTTCGAATTTAATGTTTCATAACCATACCACTAGGTTCAAGGTTTCATATCAAGACCATCTTAACATTATTCAAGGTCACATGCCATTTTTACAAACAAAACTAAGAAACTTTAGCATCCTAAGTCATGGAATCACATATTCAAATTCATATATGTATCAAGTAAGGAACACAAGTCTACCACACAAGACATACAATACTTTACATATAACATATCCCTTTAGAAGCACATAGATATAATCCATATCATCTTTAGGTCACCCTATACACTACTATAACATCATAAATACAACAATTACAGACTCATATAGTTAAGTAGGAATAACCATGCATTTGCTCTAAGACTACACACATAGGGAAATAGTCATAGTCTAACATGATAGCCTAATCATGAATAGAAGAACACATCCTTTCACATTACTAATATGCAGGTATATATGATCATACTTCACATAATCAACTAAACAAATCATAATAATACTTCAAGTAGTGCAGACAAGGCCATGACTATTATAATTCATAAAGTAGCACCGACTAGGCCACATCAATTGCAAGTGAAGCACATAGCACCGTCACCATAAGTGGACCATACCAATCACTACATAACTCAAGTTTAAGTAACATTAAATAAATAGAATTTTAAAGTGTACAACCAGTCCATTCTCACCACTTCAATTCATAGCTAAATCATCAAATTCAATACCATAGGGTCCTTACCCATGGCCATGAACATCAATTCAATACAATTATAACAATTTTCTATGAATCTAAGTAAATTTAATAAATCTTTATCAACTTATACCAATTAGACATCAATTGAATATAACTCTTTTATCATTCAATAGCTCATAGAAAACCACACTAGAATTACTTAACCCAAAAATTAGTCAAAAACTAGGGTTCATAGGTTAATTGAATTAAAATCATTAAATTAAAAAAATTTAATAAATATTCAATGCTTTAAAACCTGTAATGCATTAACCCATGGATAGATTTAAATTTAGAAAACTCGTCTTTTGGTTAACCTTTGGAAATCACTTTGAAGATTGGATGCCTGATGAATAGAGTTTCAAGGATAAAAAACCATACCTTACTGATGCTAATACACCAATTGATATCACCTCTCAGTTCTCCAATCCAAGATCTTTCTTTAGTTTTGGCTTCAATGGAGTTCTAGAGTGTTTCTTAGGGATTTTGGGTTTTGATTTTTGAAGAATGAAGTCATCTAGGTGATTACGGCTTATAAGCATGATTAAAATACCCAAAAGACCATTAGGAAACCGTCCAAATCCTTATTTGGACGTGGGGTGTAATGACCACTTCACCCCTAACATTACAGTAAAGCTGCGTAGGAACTAGACGTCACAGATGATTGCCAATCGATGAGGCGTTAGTCAATAAACGGACAATCCTGTCATCTGTCGATGGGTTCAGAGACTGGAAATATGGGAGCTTAGCTCCGTAGGATAAGTCTTGACCCACTGCCTCAGGCGATGGGGCATCAACCAGCCTACTATCAGTCGATTGCCTTAGTCTATTGGGCTGGTCTAAGACAAAGTTTTGCTCTTTGAAGAGTCCTTCCTCAAGGACCCTTGGATGGTCCTTCGGGATGTTTGATTGGATGTCTCAAATTTGAATATGTTCCTATACGAGTTTAAAAACCTCCCATATCAATTTTATCCAAAACGAACACGTAAAACATGACAGAACATGCTAAGACACACACGGTCGTTTCAAAGCAAACCTTTCATAAATCATGGATGTTCTAAAACATTGGACCTCCAAATTTCATGAAATATAAAACAACGCCTATAAACATTATTATAATTCATATAAATACCTCATAAACTCATGAAACAAACATATAGGCTCATAACCACACATGAGCCACATAGGTGACTTAGTCGTCGAACGTCTTAGTCGTCCCTTGACGTTTCTATTCCAAATAACCTTAAACTCTAGTCACTGCCTCAATGCCACATTTATATCCAATTTTAGGACCTTATATCCTCATGACAAACATGTTAGGCTCTAGCTTCACCTAAGTCATTTTCAAGGTATTACTTTCTCCCCACTTGGTCAACATTCGACCTCGAATGAAACTTGCCACTCTCTGAACACTTCCGAGAGTAGAGACTCAACTTAACAGATCATTACCATATCATATAAAACCTCATACAAAACAAATGTAGTAAAAACATCAATTTCACATAATCAAAAGCATCACAACACAACAAGAAACTTTGATAAATTCTACAAATCATTATGTCATAAAACTCACATCCTTCATTCCAATTAGAAAAAAATAATTTTATATTCAATATAATGCTCATATAAATCAGTTCTAACAACATTTCTACAATTTTAGACCAAAGAATGAAATACTCAATATCTCAAAATTCTTACAATGAGCAGGCAATACTACATTGAATTATGCACCATTTCCCAAAAATGCAACTTTTAGGCAACTCATGATGGAAACATGCTAATATACAATATAGAACAGCATAAACGCATCTTACAACATAATCATAACTTCATGGAATGCATAATGCAAGGAATCAATGAAATTCAATTTCAACAAGACTCCTAAACATAATGCACATGCAACATACTTTTAAGACCATCTAGCCCCTCTACTAACCATACTTCCCCACTAAGAAGGAACTCATACTCTAAAGAAAAACAAGATTACTATCCTAATCATCATCATCCGAATTTTCTCCTGTAGTCCGAAGTGCATAGAAACACCTCTTATTTGGAGCATCATGTTTTGGAACATTAGTAGCAACTTGCTTACCCTCTTTTTCTCTAGAAGCCATATTAGAACAATTCCTCACCTTATGTCCATCCTTACCATAACCAAAGCCATTCCCGGTACCAATTAGACACTCCACATAATGCTTCATGCCACAAGTAGCACAAGCAGGCTTGCCATTTTGATAACCACTTCCTTTTTCATGTTTCACCTTAGGAGCACTAGATCCATCTTGAGTTTGAGCCCTCTTCTTGAACCTAGGTTGACCTTGGTCACTAAAACCACTCCTCTTCAAGTTTCTAGCAATCCTACAAAGTTTAGAATCCTCAATTAATTGAGCATACACCATGAGAATAGCTAGGGTCATATCATCGTATAGCATAGTCGTATGGTATTATTCCTTCAATAAATTGGCGACACCCTACTCATCTCATCCCTAGGGGTAGACACAAGGTATTGAGAAAATCTAGACAACCTAGAGAAATTCAAAGAGTACTCCTCAACACTCATATTGCCTTACTTGAGGTTGATAAACTCCTCAACCTTCACCTCCCCCTGTTACGGGGAAACTATTTTCAAAGAAAAGCTTCCTTAAATTTTTTGCATTCAATAGGACCCGACACAACAAACTTATTTTCTTTCCATTGAGTGCCCCGCACTTGAGCAACCTCCCTCAATTGGTACGTAGCAAACTCCACCTTCTCCTTAGAAGTCACCCGCATGGAACTGAACACCTTGTAAACTCCATCTAGGAACTCTTGGGGATCCTCTCCTATCTTAGATCAAAGAAAGATTGGAGGATTCATATTCACAAAAATCTCTCTATCTAGATGTCATAGTGCTCTCCACAACATTCATTCTAGGTTCAAGACCCACATTCACATGGGTAGTCAAAGCTCGTGCTAAAGTAATTAAAGCCTCTCAAATCTCACCATTGGTCTTTTTTGGGGAACCACTGGAACATAATTACCTTGACCTTCAATAGGGAATTGATCACCTAAAGCACCTTGAGAAACTTGATCAACCTGAAGAGGAATCTCCCTATTCACATAATTCTCTACAACTCTCCTAGCCAGTGTCCTCCTCGTATTCATCTACACAGAAACATAAGGAAAACCATAAGGAAAGGGTACACATAACTTTTACTCTATAGAACGACATATGAGTAGAAAAGAATGGAAAATCTATCTTACTATACACTCTCGCCCATAAATGTGTCCGATTCACACTGATGGTCAAGATTCTACTAGACGTGACTTAATGAGACTTTTTGATTCCAAAGACCACTTTCAAAACCTATGCTCTAATACCAAGATTTTTATATCACGAGACCACACCATAGAAGATATGACACTATCGGAGTGCAACCGACATACTTGACCTCTCGCAGATCTTGTGCAAGCCCTTTCTTATCGTTCATCGCATATAAATATATGAAAAGTAGTACGACATTAAAACTTTTCTCAAATATCCTATTATTCTTCAAAATATCTTTCATGTAGAACTTATTGGAAATCCTAAGTCTCATTTTATCAAATGTTAGACATAAAATTCTTTGGGACACGGTCCATACCCAATAGAAATAAGTAGTTACAAGTCTATTACAATAATTCAATGACAGAAACTAAAGACATTTATGCCCTCTAGTCAAATGATGACATAATTCAACTTACTTGAACAATCTTCTAACCCAAGCTTGGCTCTCCAAAAGCACCTGTGAATCACTTTAGATATATATATATATATATATA
>NC_028642.1:32815797-32897388 GCF_001406875.1 Solanum pennellii
ATATATATATATATATATATATATATATAATCATGGAATTAGTACAAACACATGTACTAAGTATGACATAAAACATAAAAATCATGAAACAAACATTTATTGGAAATATGCATCTTTTTGACTTTAATGTCATAATATAATAATAAGAACAACATTTTACACCTTAGAAAACATAAGAAGTCACATAATCAATTTACAACATTTTTGGGTAACTTCATAGTGGGCTAATTCACTGTACATTGAACTCCTTCAATATTACAGTGAAGTTTCTTAATTTGTCCTTAGACACTTCATGACATGTAGTTCCCTCACTAAAAGTTATTCTAGGACTCACTTATGTAAGACAAAGAGAGACCACCCATACAACATCTCTAGGCACATCTAAATGATTCTTAAGACCACCTATAATGAGTTACACACCCTCACAATCAATCAAGCACTTGAAGATAATATCCTCCTACAAAAGGTGATTCTATGTATCACTTGAGTGAGTTTTGAAGCGACTGCCCATACAATCCCTTACACACACATAAGACATCCTACATATTACCTAGGATAAGATCATTCTCACTAAATACAACAACATATAGATAATATGTTATTCTCCTTCCAAAGAATATCAAAAGACTTACTTAAGTTGATTAATAAGATAACATCCATGATTGACATCTTCAAGATTACCTAAATAATCCTTAAGGCTACCTAAAGCTTATATCATGTCAACATAATGAACCAACTTCCCTAACTAGAGGCATTCTTAAGACTTATCTAGATAAGATACAAAGTGACAATTTGTATGCCTCTATAACACCATAACTAGACAACCCTTAAATACTATAGATAAGTATTTATTCATTTAACATGCTTTCTTAACTTCATTACATTGATTAGTTCATTTAAGACTCATTCATCCCGTAAGGACATTCAAGTAATGGTATTAGACAGGACCTAGGGACTCTCACTAACATCTTCAGCCTATTGTGCAATGTCTTGACCACCTAAACTTCATACAACTTTTTTAATGCTAGTAGGTGTCCCATATGATGAAAATAGGCATTAACTAACATATACCATGGTAGAAAATCATGGAATCAAAAGTTCTGACCTACTCCTATTAGGGTGTTCTACTTGCCAATGGTAGAACTGGGACACATCCCATGTAGGCACATGGTTAAGGAATATGAAGGTCTTACTTTGTACTCTAGTCTCATCCTTTAACTAGTTCTACTTACCTTATAATACTCACTCGGTCCAAGCCTTTGTTCTCATAGAGTAATTTACATTTAAGGATCATACAAAGGTGTCCCATATTAAGTTCATAACCCAATAACATTAACCATACGAATGAGTTCCTCCAGGCATAACTTAATATGGCGATAAGATAACTCATCATGAATTTCCTAAGGACGATATGATTCCGTTCCAGCCAATCAAACTCAATACCATCATTCATTACATGAAGGATACCATTATATCTTCCGACTTCAATGTATAACCTTATCACTAGGCTCAAGGTTTCACATAAAGACCCTCGTAACATCATTCAAGGTAACATGTCATTTATGCATTCAAGACTAAGAGGCTTTAGCATCCTAAGTCAATACATCACATATTCACATTCATACATGGATCAAGTAAGGAAGACAAGTCAACCACACAAGACATACCATACTTTACATATAACGTATCCCTCTAGAAGCACATAGAAATATTCAATATCATGTTTAGGTCACCCTATACACTACTTTAAAATCATAAATACAACATTACAGACTCGTATAGTTAAGTAGGAATAACCATGCATTTGCTCTAAGACTACACACATAGGGAAATAGTCATAGTCTAACATGATCACATACTCATGAATAGAAGAACACATCCTTTCACATTACTAATATGCAGGTACATATTATCATACTTCACATAATCAACTACACAATCATCGTAATACTTTAAAAAGTGCAAACAAGGCTATGGCTATTATAATTCATTAAGTAACACCGACTAGGCCACATCAATTGCATGTGAAGCACATAGCACCGTCACCATAAGTGGACCATACCAATCACTACATAAATCAAGTCTAATTAACATTAAATAAAGAGAAGTCACTAGGCTCAAGGTTTCCCATAAAGACCCTCTTAACATCATTTAAGGTAACATGTTATTTTTACATTCAATACTAAGAGGCTTTAGAATCCTGAGTAAATACATCACATATTCACATTCATACATGTATCAAGTAAGGAACACAAGTCTACCACACTAGACACACCATACTTTACAGATAACATATCCCTTTAGAAGCACATATACATAACTAATATCATCTATAGGTTACTGATACGCTCAAAGTTACTTCTCAAATAATAAGTAAAGCGGTCGTATCAAGTAAAGAACCCAACTAATGAGGTTGGGATCGATCCCACGAGGAAAACAGTTCAAACTTAACTTTATTCTATTATTACTATTATTTAGTCAACTATTTCATCAGAAAACAAAAGACAGAAAAGGGGGTTTTTAACTCTAAATTAATGAAAATAATTAACTAAATTAAATTGACCAACTAACAGATTCAAATCTCGGAGCTTAATCAATTAATACAAGTAACTAGGGCTTAAGTGTTCCCCACAGGTTCCTAGCTTGATAAGTCTAACTATAACAATTCTTTCCTAGTATCTTGCATGTAAAGTGATAAGTAATGTATCTCTAAATCCTTAGTCCGGCATCTAGAAAATTTCACTCCACACCTTGGTCCGGCTACGTGTGTTGCTATACTAACCCTTACCTTTACCTCATATTAAGCATTGTATTTGATATTTGACTCAGTTATTACCTCGTACCAATCCCGATCATTCTCATCATGTTTATGCATGTTATCACTATTAGGCTTGAATTATGTGGAACCATACCATGACACAGACTCACCACGCACTGTCACCTATCCTGTTCAATTTCTCACCGAGGTGATAATATTTCCGGTATTGAAACTAGTGTCGTCATTTCATAACAACATCCTCAATTTTCACACAATGATTTCAGTTTGAGTATAAGGATTACTTTTCAGCACTCACTCTTAGAACAAATTCATAACTCATTCATACATATTGCCATAAGCTTCCCCTTATTTTCACTGCTTTAATTTTGCCATACAACTCTTAGGATCACGATAGGAATTTCTTAGCTTTTAACATAGGCTCATGGTCAGGTAGGGTATATTTAGGTATACTTTAGTGACTTGTTGCCCTTTTTGGCATATCATCTAAACGTACCACCTTTTTATCGTTTTATTTCGCCCAATTTCTCATTTTTTTTATCTTGATGTTTTCCCTTTCTTATCCTTATATGTAAGTGACTTTTTTTTAGTCACTTCAGTTTTGTTTTTTCTTTCTCTTCATTCTTTCAACCCTACTTTCTGGAGTATTCCTTGTAACAGCCACCCTCATTTCATGACTTTGCCATGAGTCAAGATTCACAATACCCACGGTTGTGTCAAGTCCATGACAAGGTTGTTTTCTGCATTAGCCACCCTCAACTTATGCTTTTGGCATATAATGAGGTGCACATGTCCATGGAGGGAGCAGGGCCAACACATTGTTCCCAGAGAAGATCAGTTGGGGTGAAAAAGAAAGATCTGTTTTTAGGCACAAATTATTTGGATCAATACGGGATTAACTTCATTTGGTTTTCTGTTATATATATATATATATATATATATATATATATTGTACTCAAGATTGACTATTTCAAACAAAGGCCTATGATAGTTTCTTAATTGTTCATTTTGGCTTACTTTTAGCAAGACTAACCAGGAAAGTTCTAGCTCAGTCTCAATGGTGGATCCTTTGAATTTTCCTCACACTCACTTGACATTCATTACATTCCCTGATTATTAGACACCTAGTTCGAGTCTTAGATTCAAGGTCATGCAGTAGTGTATCTCTATGTCATGTTTAGAGCCAAACAATTATCAATTACTATGCCTAGTCATGCATCATTTTCATATAGGGATATCATATTTGTTTTAGCCATCATGCTTCAGAGTTATACTATGTACACCAAATATAACATGCCGGTTAAACAATAAAAGTAATAAGTCTTTTGGGGAAAAAAGAACACAGGCAAGAAAACCCCAAAAGAGGATAGTGAATTGGGCTACTCAGACTTCACCCTACAACTCACTTTCCATTTACCCCACCCCCAACAAAAAGATATGCAATTGTCCCATATGCATAAAAAACGGAAATACGAGAGAGGTAGGTGAAGAAAACCTGAGGCGCAAAGCTCCGGCGATCAGCAAGCTGGTGGGTACAGTTCCCCAGAACCCACTACCTCTGTAATTTGGACACCCTCAGTAGTGTCCTCATAAACAGCAGCACTATCAGTCGTGCCTCCCGTTGTCTCCACATCTCTGGAGCTAGATGCCCCATCAGCTGACTCTACAACCCTAATCTTATGTGCCTCCTAATCAGCAATCGAGGCTCTCCTCGCAGCCTCCATCTCATGGCGCTCCTTCTTCCTTTCCCTATCCTCATCCTCTTATCAACCCTTGTGCCTCTTGGAATGATCTCAAAGGGGAGGTGGTGGAATCTAAGAAGTGGCGAATAAAGCAGCCAACACCGTGTCCTCAGCAGGCTCTGCAGAAGGGGCCTCAGACTCAGGCACCCTAGCCTCTAGGATCATATCAAGATCTGATCGCACACTCTCAACTGCAGCCTGAAGGGTCGACACGTCCACCAGAGGGGCTGGCCGGGCTAGCACCCGTTACTCAAAAGCGTCTAAGCGCTGATGAACCTCCGCGATCTTCCTCTCTGTGTGCTGTGCCATCTTACGCTCCAAGCGCTCCTCAGCCTCAGCAATAGATCTCTGCATCCAAGGCTGGATGTGATGCAGAAGTGTGTCCATCTGAGCCTCTAGTTTCTGGACCCTAGCAAGCATGACCAGAGCGGGGGAAAGGGCTGAGCGAGAGGAGCTTGGGGCAGTGCTACTACCCGGGATAGACTCGACCGGGGTAGTGTCAGTGGGTGCTGAAGTAGCCTGCATATCCATTCGAGCAAACGCTACTGTATTAGCCAGATTCTCACCAAGTAGAGGCACCTCTGGACGGGGCCCTCTGCATGGAGCCAACTCATTGGCCTCATCCATGATGAGGCCGATATCAACATTGCCCTATGGAGTCTTAAGCTGATCAATGTGCCAGATGGTCACACCTGCGGACCTGCATAATAAAAATACCATGCACGGAAAGGGGTAAGTAGGCGTGACCTTGAAACCCCTCTCATGTATGACCGCCTGAAGAAGCCAAGTGAAGTCAATCTCAAACCCGACCATCATCGTTGTCATCAGAATTGTGCAGTCCCATTTAACTATATTATCTGCAGTCGTGGGGGAGAGGCAGTGGCGGACAATCAACCATAGAAACATATCTTTGAAGGTCAAGTTAGCCTTCCAGATGGCTCCCTTCGGCTCTATTACCAAGTCGGTAGCCTCTCCATCAATAGATAAGTGCTGGTCCATCCACCTCTAGGTGGTCTCTCTCAGAGATGGCTCACGCAAGAATTGGCCCTCTTTAACAATTTGCCACCGGTAGTCGAACTCGGCGGTGAGAGAGGTGGTGGTGGCATGAATATCCTTGTCGTACAGATACCGGTGGATGGTCGGGAGGGAGATGTCGACCTATATGCCGCGTACTCTGACGTGCTCAAGTGGGGCCTTTTTAGCGGGGGAAGCCCGCCTATCCATATGTGATCGGAGAGTATCCACATAAGAGGCATAAAAATCTCAGACCAACTCCTCACTGTAGCGGCCCAAAGAACGAGCCGTCCACTCTAGACAGTGTCTGGTGAAGACAGTGTCGATATCTGGCAAGGTGGGAAGACTTCCCGTACAGACCCGCCTCTCCAGTGTAAGGTTCCGTGTCATGACACCTTTATCATTTAGAAACTTGGCGTCTGAATACACTTGGTATTGCCTGTCGATACATCACCGGTTGGGCTGGTTGGCAACCGGGACAGGAATGCCTACGTGCGTAAACTCGATCTTGTTTTGGATCTATTAGAGATAGTACCTCTAAAGAATCATTATTAGTACTACAAAGAGCAAACAAAACAAGAAAAAAATGAGACAAAATACATAGAAGAGCAAAGCTTTAATACATCTCTGTAGTAGCATTGAAACACGATGGGCCAGGTGACGGCCCATCGTGAGTATGACGAACAGTCATAGGGTCTGTCATGTCTTACTTCAACAATGTTTATTTGGAGACTCTCAGAAGGAAAGTCTCTGATACTTATGACGGATAAGAAGGACTGACCGTCGTGATAATAACGGTCCGTCGTCGATGTCTGTCGTGGGGCACTTAGAAAAAGTATGGAGACCCTTAGGAGAGGGTTCTCTGACCGTCGTGACAGTTCTGCAGGACGGACCATCGTGGGTACGACGGTCCATCGTAGATGTTCGTCAGAGGACACTTAGAAAAAGTATGAAGACCCTTAGAATAGGGGTATCTGACCGTAATGACAGTTGTGCAGGATGGACCATCGAAGGTACGATGTTCAGTCGTACATGTACATCAGAGGACACTTAGAAAAAGTATGGAGACTCTTAGGAGAGGGGTTTCTGACCATCATGACGGTAGTGAAGGACGGACCGTCGAGGGAACGACGGTCCGTCGTAGATGTCCGTTAGTGGACACTTAGAGAAAACGAATAGTGGGGTGTTGGGACAGACCCTATGACGGTTCGACTTAGGTAAGATGGTCCGTCGTCGGGGTCTCGTTCTGTAATTCAGTGACAGAACTGAGGATGCCACAATCATCCCTTGTGACTCAAATGGAATGCTTAATAAAAACTTGCATGTTTGTAACCTAAATACCTAGATAATTAGCAATGCTAAAACACTAATTTCTAGAGTTTTAACAACGCAATTCGAGGGACTCTCAACCTAGGTCAGACAAAATTTGATCAAAGAGCAAAGACCCACAAAAAAGAAATAGGCCAATAGTAATTGAAAAACAAAAATGCAGTGTAAATGGGAAGATATCAGAGACACATACCTGAAAAGAGGAGAAAAACAAGCAAGTGAGGCACTCAGCTATCAAGAGCAGAAAACAGCAGCAGACTCCGACCAGTAGAAAGGAGTTTTGGGATTTTGGGATTTGGGGAAGTGATGTGGATCAGTTGATAGAGAAGAGGATGAGAAAGGAAGGAAGTTGGAAAGGGAGGAAATGGGAGAAAGAGGGAAAGAAACGGTTTAAATGAAGGGGCAGGGAGTTTAAAAGGTTGAAAACTTTTAAAATTCCCCAGCCGGGTCGGGTCGGTTTGCTGGTTAATGAAGCAACGAGTCCCCGATGATGGTCGTCGAAGATATGACGGTCCGTCGTGGGTTCCGTCGCGGATGTCCTAATTTTGAAAATAAATTAAAAACGTACCTGGCACGACAAATTCATTCGACGGTCGGTCGCAAGCATGACTTTCCGTCGATATATCCGTCAGTGAATGTTGCGGAGTGATTTTCTGCAAAATTTCCTAGTGATGTTCTACCTGAAAATTTAAAACCCATTAGTAGAAAATGCTACCAATACTAGAAAGAAAAACTACAGTTGGGTTAGAGGATACGTATTAAGTAGCCTCCCAACAAGCCTGATTTAATATTGCGGCACGAGAGAAGACACTTGATTACTCAGACTTCATCAAGATGGTATGCCTCGATCACTTCATTCGCTGATTTAGCATGCCCGAAATAGATTTTTATTAGTTGTCCATTCAACCGCACACCCTCCTTTGTTTCCAACTCATCTGCTCCATGAGGGAATATTTGGGTAATCAAGTAAGGGCCAGTCCATTTGGACTTGAGCTTGCCTGGAAAATAGCGCAACCTAGAATTGTATAAAAGCACCAAATCTCCAACCATAAACTCTCGTTTTTCAATTTTTAGGTCATGGTATTTCTTCATCTTTTCCTTGTAGGATATAGCAGATACCGATTGGAGCTCACCACTTTGCCTCATCGACCTACAAATATTTAAGGTCACAACTTCATTGTTCAACTGAAATTTTATCTGCCCCTTTTCCATATAAACTAAGGATCTACTCGTAGCAAGGAATGGCCTCCCAACAATTATAGGCACTTCAAAATCGACTTCACAATCAAGAATAACAAAATCTGCCGGAAATATGAACCAATCCACTTTTACTAGCACATTGTGGAGTATCACTATAGGCATGTTTACTGTTCGATCGGCCATCAGTAGCCACATCGCAATGGGCTTTGGATCACCCAAACCCAAATTTTTGTAAATCGAGAGGGGCATGAGATTTATGCTGGCCCCCAGATCACATAATGCTTTTGCAAAATGTAATAACCCGATTGTACAAGGAATAGTGAATGCACCCGGATCTTCTTTCTTTTGGACTAGAGATCTTGTAGCAATAGCACTACAATGTTGCATTCTATCATCATCCTCAAAAGTGACCTATATTTTCATTGTATCCAGATCTTTCATAAACTTTGCATAACCGGGTATTTGTTCTAGAGCTTCTACCAAAGTGACATTGATAGAAAGCTTCTTCAACATTGTTATACAACGCCGATATTTACCATCCTCAGTCTTTTTCACTAATCTTTGAGGAAAGGGGGCGGTGGTCTAGGCATGGGAGTTACCTTTTTAGGCACTTCAACATCTTTTCCATTGTTATTTTCTACTTCACCACTTACCTCTACCACTTTATCATTATCTTTTATCACGTTTTTCTCATAAGACGGCATAGGTGGGTCAATGGTTTTCTTACCACCACGAGTAGTGATTTCCATACAATGTCCATCATTTTTTTTGATTTGGGACAGTGTTCCTAGGAAGAGTGCCCGGTTGCCGTGTGTTCACAGTCGTAGATAATTGGGCCTTTTGCAACTCAAGATGCTTAATCGATATTGCATGTGTATCGACTTTCTTCACAATACCCACTAAATCAATCCTTAACTCTTTAATGTGCTCATCACTAGTATCGAACCTCCTCATCATTTTGTGCAATATATCCTCAACTCGCGCCAAACTACCTCCACCATACTTAGGAGCAACTTCACGATTTTGAGGAAGAACATAGGGCCATTCCTATTATTTTTGTTACCATAGTTGCGCATGTTGAAGTTGTTGTCGCGGTTGTAATTTCCATCTCGGACATAATTACCGTCAAGGTTATAGTTACCATAGTTCCGACCTTGGTTTCCTTGACCTTGGCGCCGATTCACTTGATTTGAGCCTTGGGCATTCGGTCTGAAACTCCTCGTCTTCTCATTTACCGCATAGGATTCCTCCTCATAATAATATTCATCATTTGGTGGTGGTGGTTTAGACAAGTAGTTCACTGCATTTATCTTTTCTGCACCCTTAGTGATATGTTTTAATGCCAACCCAAGCTCAGTTCTCATCCGAGCCATCTCTTCACGAATCTCATCTACGGCTGGGTTGTGTGTGGATTGCACTGCGTAGGTATTTCTTCCAGTATCTGACTTCCTAGTACTCCAAGCTTTATTATTCCGGGGTATTTTCTCTTTTTTTCAGAAATCTCAACATAAGGACACTCCCTATAAGAACCACCCGCTATAGTATCCAATACCGCTGTATTATCATCATCATGTCCCCGATAGATGTATTCCTTCAGTGACTCATCATCTATGCGGTGATTGGGGACACTTCTCAAAAATGAAGTGAATCTATCCCAAAAACTACTAACTTACTCTCCTTTTAGTGCCACAAAGTTGTTTATTCTGTGTTTGTGATTTAGTTTCTTGACCGGGTAGTAACGTGCTAAGAAAACGTCCCTTAATTGGTTCCAAGTGAAAATTGAGTTATAAGGGAGCTTAGTGAACCAAATAGCAGCCTCTCCCGTCAGTGAGAGAGGAAATACTCTTATCCCTATTACATCCAAATTCAAATCAGGCCTCCCTACACAGCTTTTACACACTGCCCTTATCTTACCTATATGGGCATGTGGGCTCTCAGAAGATGGCCCTGAAAACAAACCTCTAGCAGTGAGCATTTGCATTAGACTACTAGTTACCACAAAGGTGTGTCATTGTGGTAGAGGCGGCAAGACAAGTGGCCCATCAGACTCTGCAATATTATCAAAACCTCTATAGTATTCTTGAGGAGGTGAAGAGGGATTTTGTCCCCTTTGTTGATTTTCTCAAGGATCATTAGGTAATAACTGACCATGCGCATCAACTGGAGTTGGGATGTTCTGGTTTAGATCATCATCGTTAATACCCAAGTTTCAATTCATATTGCGTAGTGTACGCTCGAATTCGTGGTTGTAGGGAAACAAGGGTTCTCTTCCTCTCCGTGTATTTGGCATACAAGGAAGTTAGTTCTGCAAAAATCAAATACAATAGAAAAGTAAAATTAAGAAAATATTGACTAAACTTTAATAATTAGTTTAAGTTAATCTAAAAGCTACTTTCCCCGGCAGTGGCGCCAAAATTTGATAAGCTCAAACTTACTTCTCAAATAAGAAGTAAAGCGGTCGTATCAAATAAAGAAGCCAACTAATGAGGATGGGATCGATCCCACGAGGAAAATAGTTCAGACTTAACTTTATTCTATTATTACTATTATTTAGCTAACTATTTCCTTAGAAAACAAAAGACAGAAAAGGGGGGCTTTTAACTCTAAAATAATGAAAATAATTAACTAAATTAAATTGAAAAACTAACAGATTCAAATCTCGGAGCTTAATCAATTAATAAAAGTAACTAGGGCTTTAGTGGTCCCCATAGGTTCCTAACTTGATAATTCTAACTATAACAATTCTTTCCTAGTATCTTGCATGTAAAATGATAAGTTATGTATCTCTAAATCCTTGGTCCGACATCTAGAAAATTTCACTCTGCGCCTGTGTTGCTATACTAACCCTTACTTTTACCTCATATTAAGCATTGTATTTTATATTTGACTAAGTTGTTACCTCGAACCAACCTAAACTAGCCTATTAGATAGTGTACACTAAATCTATGTTGATAATTCTTTTCCTATTATCTACCTCCTTGGTCCGGCAAGTAGCATAAAGACGAGTTCTAATGTTGGTCATCCGTTAAAAAGACTTCCAAATGAAAGAATTATCAATACATGCAAGACACTATTCTAGAATTGCTATTTTAGTTAGATTTTACCACATTATTAACCCATGGTTCCCACAACCCTAGTTATAGAGTTTAGTTACCCATGGTCATAATCACACTATTCATATATTTAATATTAGAATTCATGCACTAACTTTAATGAGAAATAATAAAATCCTGAAATTCACTTGATTAATCGACAAAAACACCAACAATCAATTCCAGAAAAAGTGTATCAATCACTGAAATTAATTCTTCAATACTTGAACAAGAGAACTAAAAATTATCGAAAAGTCTAACTCAAAAATTTTATTTCGAAAATTCTAACTCAAAAAGTCTAGCAGTCTAACAAAAATTCCAACACCCAAAACGAGGTTTTTTGAACTATTTATTATAAAAACAAAAACCTAATAAAAGAAGTATTCGAATTACTGAAAATCTGTCCAAACGCGTCTGAGTCAACGGAACTCGTGATGGACCGTAGTGGTCACGAAGGGCCGTCATGTCCTCCATTGTCCATACTTCACAAATTCTTCTGCTGCTTTCTTCATTACCCTCAACGAACAGGTATGAAAGACTTTTACAAGAACGACGGTCCGTCTAGGGTCTCCGTTCCATAATACTTTAACTTCTTGGAATTTGGGTAATGGGACACCTCTTTGATCATTACGATGAACCATAAGGACGGACCGTCGTAGCTATGACATTCAACCATGGACTTCCGTAATCCCACACTAGGTCAGACTTCCCCATCTTCCTTCAGCAGCTTCTCTCCTCACTACGATGCCACCTACGGACCGTCACAGACTCGTCGGACCGTCATAAGCTCCGTAGGTGTTCTCTTCTGCATTTCTCGCTCAAAAATTGTCGTGTTCATCTTTGGAAAGATTTCCTGCAAATAAGGAGAAACTTACATAAAAAACAATACAAAAGGCTTTTCGACACACACTAAACTTAAGGAAAAAGCGTTAAAGTACCATGAAACCATGGTACATCAGTTAACCTATACACTAGTATAACATCATCATTATAACAATTATAGACTCATATAGTCATATATGAACTACCATGCATCAACTGTAAGACTACACATATACGGACATAGTCATAGTCTAACATGATCACCTAATCATCAATAGAAGAAAACATACTTTCAAATTACTAAAATGTAGGTATATATTATCATACTTCACATAATCAACTACAAAAATCATCATAATACATCAAGTAGTACAGACAAGATCGTGACCATTATAATACATAAAGTAACACATACGAGGCCACATCAATTGCAAATAAAGCACATAGCACCGCCTCCATAAGTGGACCATACCAATCACAACATATATCAAGTCTAATTGACATAAAATAAAGAGAATTAGGGCAGTGTACCACCACTCCATTCTCACCACTTCAATCTATGGCTAAATAATCCATTTCAATACCATAAGGACCTTACCCATGTCATGAACATCAAATAATTAAAATTATCACAATACTCTATGAATATAAGTCAATTAAATATATATTTATCAATCTAATACCAATTAGACATTAATTTAATACAATTATTACATCATTTAATAGCCTATAGAAAACTACACTAGAATTCATAAGCATTAAGACAATATAACTTAATCCATAAATTATTAAAAACTAGTGTTCATAAATTACATGGGTTCATAGGTTAATTGAGTTAAAATAATATAATTAACAACATTTTAATCAATATGACCTGCTTTAAAACCATTAATGCAAGAACCCATGGGTATATTTCAATTTAGAAAAACACATCTATTGATTAACCTTTGACAATCACTTTGAATATTGGCTCCCTAATGAATAGTGTTTCAATGATAAAAACACATACCTTATTGATGATAATAAAACAATTAATGATGAATCATAACTCAATTCTTCAACCCAAGCTCTTCCTTGAGTTTTGGCTTCAATGGATTTCTAGAGAGTTTCTTAGGGATTTTGGGTTTTTATTTTTGAAGAATGAATTCATATCGATGTTAAGGGTTATAAACATGTTTAAAATAGAAAAAAGACCCTTTGGAAACCTCCCAAACTCTTATTTTTATTTTGGGTGAAATTACAATTTCACCCCTAACATTACGTAAAGTTGTGCAAGAACTAGCCCTAACAAACGACTGCCCATTGAGGGGCGTCAGTCCACAAACGGACCATACTGTCCTCTGTCAATGGGTTCAAAAACTGGAAAAATGGGAGGTGATCTCCCTATGATAATTCTTTACCCATGCCCTCAATCTACGGGGCGTCGACCAACCTACTATCCGTCGATTTCCTCAGTCGATTAGGCTGGTTTAAGACAACATTTGGCTCAAATGAAGGGTCCTTCCTCAATGACCCTTGGATGGTCCTTGGGGATGTTTGACCGGACTTTTCCAATCCGAATTTGTTTATATACGAGTTTAGGAGCTCATATATCAATTTATCCAAAAGAAACACGTAAAACTCGACGAAACATGATAAGACTTACAATTTCATTTCAAGGCAAACCTTTTGAACATCATAAACGTTCTTCGACGTTTTACCTCCAATCTTTATGAAACTTAACACACTTCCTATAAACACTATTATAACTCATATAAAGACCTAATTAACACACGCAACACAAATATAGGAACATAACCACACATGAGAAACATAGACACTGCCTCAATACCAAATTATAACCCATTTTAGGACCTTAGACCCTCATTAAAAACATGTAAGGCTCTAGCATCACCTAAGTCATTTTGGAGGTATTACACTGAACTCACCAAGATATTTGCATCTTGTAAGGGGAAGTGGTCGTCGATTGACCCCCGATCCATCGATCGTGGTGTCATCTTTGATGACTGATTTTCACTACACATTTTCACTTAAGTTTATCAATTACTTGGATTATCTAGGAGGTTAATCAAGGTTTAGGGGTGATTTAATTAAGTTAGTTGAGCCCCTATATAAAGCCCTAACCTTATTAGACTAACCCATAAATTTTATAATTCCCAAACCTAAATCTCTCTTCCTTTTCTCTTCTTTCTCTCTCCCAAAGAAACCCCCATTGAAGAACAAGATAGAGGTTGGTCAAGGGATGAAAAGGGTCAATTTTCTCCATAAGTTTTCATCAATTAGTAATGTATGTGATCTCTTTAGCCTTTGAGACCTCTTTCCTCACAGGATTCCATCAAATTGATTTTTAAAGTTGAGTTTTCAAGTGGGTCTTTTCCAATCTCAAAATTGATGTTATGAATTACTTTGTTTATGATTTATTTAGTATATTATGAATAGATTAACATGTAATTTAACTCAATTATGTCATATATTGATTAATTGGTCTATTTTGTTGAAGATGACCTATTCCCTTTAACCCTAGGTTGTGATCTTGATGAGAATTGAGTAATGTTGGTTCAATTGAATTGGTTATTGGTTTAATTACTACCCTATGAGGTTTTTGTATAAATCATGAATAAATTAGGATTATTTATTGTCCTATAATTCTAGTTCTTGAGAAGTTGATCTAGTTTATGAAGTATGTTGTGAATTGGCCTAAGCATCATATCTTAAACTATGAACTAGTATTAGATTGTGATGTAGTGATTCAATTAGCCTTGTTATCACGTTCGTTATGGTTTTATGATGATAATACACCCTAATTGGGTTCAAATAATTGTTGATGGAAATACCTTGATGATAAATTATGAAGAAGGATTGGTAAGTCTTGTGATCCCTATAATTTACATAAATAATGGTTAATTATGATTAAGTCATGATGTTGTATTGGAGTATGTATTGTATTAGTATTTTTAGGTTGGTATGATATTGAATAGAAATGTCTTGATTATGAGTTGCGAAGTGTTGGCTAAGATGTTAATATTATAAGGATGGTGATGATTTACCAAAGGAAAATATTAATGTGCTAACCTCACCTATATGAATTGTAATGAAAATACAATACTCATGCAATTCTTATTGAGCAATGATTATGAGGCTGTTTATACAAGGTTAGACCCTATATCCTACATTAAGTTATTATGATTAATAAAGACATTAAAGACATATCAAAAGGGACTTAGCCTAGAACTGAGTGAACTTGACAATGGCAGGTGTTGACTTTCCACGGAGAAAGATTCACCCTATAGTTCCACATGAGGTTTTGACTCCCCTATAAGGGATACTCATACATTTAATTCCCATAAAATGAGGCCCCAATTGTCAAGTGGCATGTAGAGAGATTATACCTATCGCTTAGTTCGTGAACTACGTTGCACTCATAGGAAGACTAGCTATTGGAGACACCTATAAAGCTACATTTATGTTTGGTTTTACTTTGTCCAGTTGACCATCTTCCTCCGGTGTAAGGTTTTACAACACCGAATTCGACACTTAGCTCTTGTGGTCTATGTCGTATAGGGAAAGTGTTCCCTAAACTATTAAAGTTATGAAGTACAAACAAACCATAGTGACTGGAGCGGTTGACTTATCTTAGGTAGGGGTACGGGACTCTACCTATGTGCCCTACACTAGTTTACCTTGATTGAAACATTATGAGGATGGTCTTATGTATGAATATTATTATAATGGTACATAATATGTATCTGATGGACTTGCATATAATGATACTATATGTTGATTAGTTTCACTTATGAATATGTGTTGGTCTACATTGATAATGTATGATGATATGTACTCTTAAATGCTATGCTATGTGTAGTAGGAAGTTGTTCATGATTCTTGTTGGGATACTTGAATGGCTAAGGTTATGGGGCTTTGCTTGGTCATTGCACTTGTTGATTAATAGGGGTCCATGAGTAATTGTCTTGCTTTTGTTATGCGATTATGAATTCTTATTCATGCTTGACTATACATTCAATTATAAGATATGCATGTTGACTTTACTAGAATTTATGTTGTTGGTCATGTGATGTACATGCCGATGACTTAATGAATATGCATTATTGATTAGTATGTTCTTGTTTAATGTGCATAAAGGTTTTAAAGTGAATTGCATATTTAATGAAATGTCCATTTTCAGCATATTTTCATGATATGTGTGCATATGGTCTCATACATAGTACAAGTGGTGTACAAACCCATTCTTCCTTTTCCCCAAAATTTTATGTTCCAATCATTGAAGGACTTTTGCAGACGATTTTGAAGAAGACTTGGAGTTCTTAATCATCCAAGTTGGGTAGGTCCTCACTTGCCGAGGGCAATGCCACTATCAAGCTTATGATGTTATTTTAGTTTTGAGACTCTTATGTTTCATTCTTTTTCATTTGGATATTAAACATTGTATGATCTATATACAATCGTATTGTATTGATGTATGGGCTAGGCCCAATTTTATATACGCTCATTAGATGGTTATGATCTGAGAGAAATATTTGATACTATCTTATATTCTACATATGTATGTGCAATAAAAGTAGCAGACTAAGTAATCTTCCTATACGAAGGGCCTATGTATACTCAATATATATATTTGTTACATGTATGTACAGGTCTATGAAAACCTCATTGTTGAGGTAATGAAAAGTTTTAAATTTCTGCTTATTTTGACCTATGCATGTAATGATGTAAGCTAAGAGGATAGTCTTAGTGCTAAAAGAGGACAACAATTCAGTTACGTCTAGTCGATATTCTGGACGTGAAAAACATTATATCAGAGCATGACGTTAAATATCTTTTAGTCGATGTCTCTCTCGACCACGTCTATGTAGGTTCGTATTCATAATTGTGAAGGGCGCCACACTTATGAATAGGAATGTAATGATGCTTAGGAAAACCTTCACTTTCTTGGAAGTCCTATATCGCGCCTCTAGAGTTTATCGCTATTTGCTTTTAGCATCTAATCCTTTTATTGTGGTTATAGGCAATGAAACATCAAAGAATTGCGGCAAGAAGACTTGAGGAAGAGATTGCCAATGCGGGAGTTCCTCCTCGTGGTGATCAAGTCCCTCGTCTTTCTGACGATTGAATGATGAACAAGCTTTGATGGATCCTCCTTTGACGGATGGTGCCATAAGGGTTTCTCTATTTCAAATGGATCAAGCCATTACTACCCAAGCACAAGCCGCCACTACTCAAGCCCAAGCCATGACGACCCAAGTTAATCGGGAGATTGTATCCCGAGCAAACCAACAAGTTGCTACAATGGCCTCCCCTCGAAGGGATTTCAGTAGGATTAATTTCCTGACATTCTTTGGGTCCAAGGTTGAAGAAGATCCCCGAGAATTCATTGATTTTATCAACAAGATCATTTATGCCATGGGGTTTTCTACTAGTGAGAAGGTTGAGTTAGCCACTTACAGTGGAGGGATAATAGGCATTTAAGGTGTGGAACATTGACTTGGAAAGCTTTCAAGAAAACTTTTCTTGATATATTCTTTCCTAGGGATAATAGGGAAGCCAAGGTGCTGAAGTTCATCAACCTTCATAAAGGATGTATGGGTGTTCTTGAATACTCTTTTAAATTCACTAAATTTTCAAAATATGCTCCTTCTTTTGTTTTCGATCCTAGAGATGAAATAAACCGCTTTGTGACGGGAGCGTTAGATGACTTTCAAGAGAGGTGTTATTCGGCTATGCTACATGACAATATGAATATTTCTTATCTCATAGTTTATGCTCAACAAGTGGAAGAGGCAAGGTCTAATAGGAAGAGTAGAGATGCCTAGAGGGAAAGGTCTTTTGATTGTGGTTCTTCCAAGGGTAGGATTAAGATTAAAGGCAAGCCTAGGTTTAATAAAGGGGTGTCTAATAAAGGTCTTTCCAAGATACCTAAGACTAGGTATGATAGGGTTTCTAACCCTAAGCCTAAAAAGGAAATAGATGCTAGTTCACCAAACAAGAAGCCTAGTTGTACCAAGTGTGGGAAGGGTCATTTAGGTTAATGCCTAGTTGGAACGGGCAATAGTTTTGGTTATGGAAAAAGTTGAAACAAGGTTAGGGGTTGCCCTAGTGTGAAGTGTCAAGACAAAATTAGTGGGTAAGCAAGTGGTTCTATTGATATTCAGAAGAAAAAGTGCTTTTATGACGTTCTATCAAGGGGTGAGCAAGAGACTTCTCCCGACGTTGTGAACGGTATGTGTAAAGTCTTTTTAATTAATGTATATGATTTCCTTGATCCGGTATCTACATTATCTTTTGTTACTCCCTTGATATTAAAGAAATTTTATATCTTACCCAACATTTTAAATGAACCTTTATGGTGTCTAGCCCGGTAGGTTACTCGGTTGTTGCAAAGAGGGTGTATCGAAATTGTCCTATAATGTTTCCCAATAAAGTTAATTATGTTGAACTAGTAGAACATGATATGTTTGATTTTGGTGTCATATTTCGGTATGATTTGTTTTTTTCTTGCTTTGCCTCTATAGATTGTAGAACGAAGGTGGTGACGTTTAACTCTCCAAATGAGCCAGTTTTAGAGTGGAAGGGGGGGGGGATTCTTTTCCTAGAGGTGATATCGTCTCTTGCTTAAAATCTTTTCAAATGATCTCTAAAGGGTGTTCATACCATATAGGAAGAGTCCAATATTTAGACTCCGAAATTCCTCCCATAGAGTCAGTCCCCGTAGTGAGGGAATTTCCTAAGGTCTTTCCTAATGATATTCCTGGAATTCCTCCTGAACGGGAAATTGATTTTTTTATAGTCTTGTTAACGGATACAAATACCATTTCAATTCCTCCTTATCAGATGGCTACGTCCAAATTTAAAGAGTTGAAGGCTCAACTCAAAGATATACTAGACAAAGGATTAATTAGACCTAATATTTCTCCATGGGGTGCTCCTATATTGTTTGTAAACAAGAAGTACGGGTCCCTTAGATTGCGCATTGATTATCGCCAACTCAATAAAGTCACTACTAAGAACAAGTATCCTCTCCCTCGGATTGACGACTTGTTTGATCAACTCCAAGGGGAAAGCTACTTTTCAAAGATTAAGTTGAGGTTGGGGTATCACCAACATAGGATGAGAGGTGAGGATATACAAAAAATGACATTTCAGACTAGATATTGTCACTATGAGTTCTTAGTAATGCATTTTGGTTTAACTAATGCCCCAACGAGTATGAATCTCATGAATACGGTTTTTCAAAGTTACCTAGATTCATTTGTCATTGTCTTCATTGAGGACATCTTGGTATATCAAAAAAATGAGGGTGATCACATGAACCATTTGAGGGTGTTGCTTAAGGAGAATCAATTATTTTCCAAGTATAGAAAATGTGACTTTTGGTTTAAGTCGGTGGCGTTTCTTGGTGACATAATCTCTAGTGAGGGAGTTGAGGTTGATCCAAGGAAAATCGAGGCGGTAAAAAATTTTCCTAGATGATTGACTCCAACCGACATTAGGAGTTTCTTGGGTCTATCTTGTTATTATCGGATGTTTGTGGATGGTTTTGCGTCCACTGCATTTCCCTTGACTAATTTGATCCAAAAGAGTACGAAATTTTAGTGGTCAGAGGCATGTGCATGAAGCTTTCAAATCTTGAAAGATAAGCTTACTTCCGCTCAAGTGTCGACTTCACTGAAGTACAAAGGGTTTTGTTGTATATTGTGATGCATCTCGAGTGGGTTTAGGGTCTTTACATATGCAACATAGGAAAGTGGTAGCATACGCTTCTAGACAACTCAAGGTACATGAGAGAAACTACCTGACTCATGATCCCGAGTTCGCGGCCACAGTATTTTCCTTGAAAATATGGAGGCATTAGTTTATGGTGTTCATGTTTATGTGTATACCGACCACAAGAGTCTCTAATATGTTTTTACTCAAAAGGAGTAGAATCTCTTACAAAGAAGGTGGTTGGAATTGTTTAAAGATTACGACATTAGTGTTCTCTTTCACCCGACAAGGCCAATGTTGTTGCGTATGCTCTAAGTCCTATGACCATGAGTAGTGTATCTTATGTAGAGGAACCCAAGAAAGACCTAGTGAAAGATGTTCATAGGATGGCAAGACTAGGGTAAGGTTGGAAGATTCTCCAAATGGTTTTTTTATTGTGTATTATGACTCCAAGTCTTTTTTGGTAGTTAAGGTGAAGTTCAAACAACACCTTGATCAACAATTGATGGAGTTGAAAGAATCGGTTGTTGGTAAGCTTATTGAGTCATTCTCCTTGGGGGGGGGTTGTGTCTTGTGGTATCAAGGAGGGTTGTGTATTCAAAAAGTTAATGGTTCGACGAATCGGAACCTTGAGGAAGATCATGGGTCCCATTACTCCATTCATCCGGGTTCAACAAATATGTACCGTGACCTTAGGGTCATGTTTTAATGGGAAGGTTTGAAAAAGAATATATGGGAATTTTTTGCTATATGTCATTGCCAACAAGTGAAAGCCGAACATCAAAAGCCGAGTGATTTACTTCAAGAAATTCAAATTCCTACTTGGAAGTCGGAAGACATCAATATGACTTTTTCGGTAGGTTTTCCTCGTACACAAAATCAACATGACTCTAAATTGGTGATTGTGGATAGGTTGACTAAATTTGCTCATTTTATTACCGTCAAGTCTACGTATTCAGCGGAAGGTTATGCAAGGATCTTCATAGATGAGATTGTGTCTCGCCATGGTATTCCATTATCCATCTTATCAGATAGAGGTGCATAATTATCATCTAGGTTTAAGAGGTCATTCCAGCAAGGGTTGCGAACCAAGGTTAAGTTAAGCACCGCGTTTCATCCTCAACCAGATGGTTAAGCGGAGCGTTCTATTCAAACCCTTGAGGATATGCTTAGAGCTTATACTATTGATTTCAAGGGTAATTGGGATAAGAATTTGCCTTTGGTGGAGTTTGCTTACAACAATAACAACCATTCATCTATATGCATGGATCCTTATGAACCATTGTATTGTAGGAGGTTTAGGCCTCCTATTGGATGATTTGAAGTAGGTGAGTCTTCAATTTTGGGTCTAGATTTTATTTACAAGACTTTGGATAAGGTTCACATCATAAGGAACCAGCTGCAAGTAGCCTATAGGCGAAATTCTTATGCCTATAATAGGAGAAAGGGATTTAGAGTTTGAAGAAGGTGATAAAGTGTACTTGAAAATTTCGCCTATGAAAGGGGTGGTTAGATTTTGCTATAAAGGGAAGTTGAGTCCACGTTATATCGGTCCCTATGAAATCTTGCAAAAGACATGTAAGGTTGCCTATGAGTTAAGGTTGCCTAGTGAATTCGATTCAGTTAATCCGATTTTCCATGATTCTATGCTTAAGAAGTGTATCAGTGATCCCGAGTCTCTTCTTCCTTTTGAGGGTTTTGGTTTGAAGTATAGCCTTTCTTATGAAGAGGTCCTGTTCAAATCCTTGTTAGGCAAGTAAAGGAGTTAAGGAACAAGGAGTTGGCTTCCGTAAAGGTGTTATGGAAGAATCACCTAGTTGAGCAACATGGGAGGACGAGGCTGACATGAAGTCCCGTTACCCTCATATCTTTGATAACTAAGGTTATTTATTCTTATTAATAATGAAAATAATGAAAAAATTGAAGTTGTTTTGATTTTTAGTGAAATTTTTGCAAAATATGCATTTTTTATGTTGTTACACTGAATGTTACAGTGAAATGTGCATTTTGACTTGAAAATTTGCAATTTCTTTTTGTGTTGAGTTATGTTGTGCATTTTGATATGATGAGTCTTTATGAAATGATACGTAGCATTTCATAAGTTTATGTATGGCATAATTAACTTATATATGACATGTTGAGCTCATGTAGTTGTGGTGAGAAGGAAATTCGTCATAATGTGATTTTGAACCTTATGTGTGGTTATTAAAGTTTTCAATTGCCTTGTGTAAATGATATGATTTATGTTGTTATGTATTGATTTTTTTTTGGTCTACTAGTCTTTAGTCTATTCCTTCCTTTATATGATTTTCAGTGTCATTCGGGGACGAATGTTCCTTCATATTATTTAACTTCTAACTTGAGTGTCATAATGTTTTGAAACTATTTTAAGGTGTATCTTAAGGAAGGTAAGCCATTTAGGAAGTCTAGAAACCAAATCTTCCAAGAACGTCCATGACGTTCGAAAAGTAGTTCAATGAGGTACTAGAGTGTCTAAGCCTGTTTGACTAGCTTTTAGGAGACAGAAAATTATGAAAATTTGTGGATGGGTGTCTAAAATGTATTAGAGTTTATTCTTAGTCGAAAAGTCTAGGAACGACTCCCCAAGGACCAACTAAGGGCTCTTGAGGAGGACGCTTGCAATAGGTGGCCAAAACTGTCAATGGACAGTATCACCAACGGATGTTAGAGACGGTTTGTGGTCCAATCGACGGTGCATCGATTGACTCAGTCGATGGAAACTTAGCCAAAATATTGGAAAGGTCATTTTGCATAGTCTTTGAACTGACCAACAGATCTGCAGCATAGAAGGGGCAGTGGTCGTCGATTGACCCATGATCCGTCGATCGTGGTGTCGCCTGTGTTAACTAGTTTTCACTGCACATTTACACATAAGTTATTTAATTAGTTTTCTTATATAGGAGAATAATTAGGGGTTAGGGGAGGTCTAATTAAGTTTGCTAACCCTTTATATAAAGCCTTAACCTTATTAGACTAACCCAAAACTCTTATAATTCCCAAACCCAAACCTTTCTTCCTTCTCTCTTCTTGTTGTCATGACCAAAATCTAGACCCCAGACGAGAGTGGCGTCGTTGACCTCTTAGATGTCGCAGACAAGCCTTCATACGTCATTGTTACTTCAGCTAGGTTAATTTTAGCAGAAATTTGAACTTTTTGTTACTTAACATTCATGTAAGTCATTGTACTTAAACTCATAAACGTTCACAATCAACCATCTAATATTAAGATCATTAAATGAAAGAAATAGTTCATAATTGCATTAAACGTATTTTTGCCAAAATGGCACCAATACAAAGTCTGAAATGAAAGTGGGTTTATTTTGATTGATGAGAAGAGAATGGTTGCTGTCTGTCATGGTCAGTTGTATAGGCAGAGAATGTTNGAAATGAAACACTAGTGGAACATGCTGCACTATTTAAAGCCTACATCTAATCTAGAAAATAACAGTGGACATCCTCGAAAGCATGAGGGACTACCAAATCCTGATGAAAGCTCCACGTCTGGATAGCTGCAAAGTCTTACTGTGAGCTTTAGCATCCACCTGTGCCTGCACCTAAAAGTAGATATTTTATGGGATTAGTACACACTTGTACTAAGTATTGGTGTATGCAAGCACACACCAAGGAAATGCATGAGTAAGAATAGCTCTTTCCTAACAACATAATTTATGAAAAGTCCAGTCAGTGGACTTGCAAGATTTGGATTAGGAAAGTGGACTTGCCAAATTGGATTTAGGAAAGTCATGCCATGAGAGTAACATGCATCATCATATGTATCGTATTGCACACAACACGTAACATATTTCATATCATTCGATCATATGCCATGAGACCTTGGACTCATGGACTTGACATTAAGAATTCCCAAAATGAGGGCTAAACATATGAGACCTCAATTAGGGTGCCTTCTTTAGAAACACAGAGTCTGCTTCACATTAGCCTCTTATCATGTTGTCACCACATTCATTAACTTTAGTACATTTGCTTTTCATAATTACTCACCCCTTTTTCGTGAATGTTCATTTCACCATATGCCAATGCACTTGGTCATTTAGTGTGTTTCACACTCTTACTTAACTCTTCTAGGGTTATATCCTTTCATTACATACATCTTAGGTTCACTTACTTTTAAACATATGCTAGACGTATGAGTCTATACATACAAGCCATGAGGCTTCATTCATAGTTCATTTAAGTGATTCGTATCTTCCTATGATTTTGTGATACAAGACTTATGTATATTATATGTATGCCAAGATCATCATTTTCGATCTATGTAGGTAGCATTATTTTGACCATTTTTTCATGTATGACTTATGTATCAATAAGAAAATTGGGCAAGGGAACCCGATTTCGAATCCCTTGGACAACAGTTACATTTTTTATTTATTTTAGTTTGATCCACTCGGCTTGGGGACCCAAGATCGAGCCCCAACATGTTCTCTTCATTTTCTCTTAATTTCATTATTTTTCGTTCCTTTGGGACTAAGAGGATGTGGGATCAAACCCCCACAACCTCATTTTCTTTTTTTCTCTTTTTCCTTAAACCATTTTCGTTTCACCGAGAGGGTGTGGGATTGAACCCCCACAGCCCCACTTTATTTTTCTGCTTAATTTCCTTTAATAAGCCGAGATGTCTGGGTTCGATTCCCACTTGCCTAACCTTTTATTTTTCTTTTAATTCTTCCTTAAGTCTGACCGAGAGGTTGTGAGTTCTAACCCCACACCTCTCATTTTATTTTTCATTATATTTATCATGTTTTGGTCAAGGCACACGGGTTCGAATCCCACATGCCACATTCTTTTTCTATCACTTTATTTCTATGATTTTTAACATGGTGAGGTCATGGGTTCGATTCTCACTGACCTCAATTATTTTTAGTTCCTTTTAAATAGAATTATACACCACTTATCTTGGCCGAAACTCATCGACAAGATGCATGAATTTATGTACGTTTTTCAGCTCATTTTCATCAACGTTTACACGTTAGTTTTTAGGGTATTCATGGATCATTTAGTACATCTTTAGGTGCATTTTCATGGATTCATTTAGCTAATAGTTTCCATTCAAATCAGCCACATTATACTTCATATGAACATCACAATTTATACAAGTTTGTGCACGAACGAATACAACCATAACATGTCATTTTCAAACTTCAAACCAAGAGTATATTTCACGGCTACACTTTGCACATACACAAACACATAGTTTCGGACCTCATGCTTAATATTCACATATCTCCGAACGTTCATACATGAACTTAATCATCACGAAAGCACACTACATCCCTAATTTCTACCACCAAAAATGCCCAACCTACAAATCGATTGGAGATAGTGACAGGGACATGCAACGGGGAACAACCCTAGTTTTTGGAATAGATTCATCTGAGTCCTAAGATCTCTTTGGAAAGGGACCAAGAGTAAGAAAACCCATAACTTATTTTGACGTTCAAACCTTGAACTTTCTGCCCAAAGACCCTCTCGAAAATCATGTCCAAGTCCGAAAGCTTCAACACCAACTTGACGGGAAAACCCCTCCCATTTTCCTAACGTTTTTTGTTATGGTTTGTATATGTTTTTAACGTGGAAGTTCTTCAAGTGTGAAGAAATTTTGGTTGCTAATCAGTTCTTGTGTTTAGATAGAGAGAACATGAAAACAAAAGAGAGATATTGACGTGAGAGAGAGAGTTAAAACGTGAACGGTAATTTAGGATTAGGTGGAGTAGTTTAGACTTAGTCAACTAGGACTCTTTCTAACCTTTAAAAATCTGATTTTCCATTTTCTTAAATCAGACAGTAAAAATTAATAAATTTAATTAATTTACCAATTTAAATAAAACAATTTAAATTAGTGCTCCCACCTAGGTTCGAACCAGGGTGGAGCAATATTTTTCTAAAAGGGCAATTTCGGCCCTCTCTCCCCGAAATACCCCTCTACCTTATTAATTAAATAATTAAATGCATATTTAGAGTAATTACGATACTACACTTAGCCTGGAAAAAGACCATTTTACCCGTAGATTCTCCAAATTTATGATTTCCCCTTTTTAAATCCGGTAAAGGCTAATCCAAGTAAATCTTGAAATTCGGTAGCCCTACATTGCTGGACCCAACCTTTCCTAGCTCAACTAAATCCCCGAGTTAGTTTGCTTGGATGTTGAAAGAGATCAGAGGTCTGGTTCTACGCGCATCAATCCGTATGAACCCGGTCTAATCGTAGGCATTCTACACACATTCAGAATTACTTAGCATATCCATTTTTTAGGGTTGTCACATTAGCCCCCCCCCCCTTAGGAACATTCGCCACGAAATAACACTACTAACTATCTATCGTAATGCCAGTCAGACCATAACATAGTTACTATACACAATCAAGTAGTAGAAACAAAGCATGGAGATATAAGGAAACTTAGACTTAAGAGTAGGAAGGCTAACCTCAAGAGATTAAAATATGAGGGTAGCGGGTTGGCCTCGGCCTCCCACGTAGAACCCTCAACAAGATGATTCCTCCACAACTCCTTCACTGTGGAATTCTCCTTGTTCCTTAGCCGCTTGATCTATCTGTCTAAAATCTCAACAAGTACCTTCTCATAGGAAAAGTTTTATCGACCCCCAAACCGTTAATAGGTAGAATCGATGTTGGATCACCTAGGAACTTCTTTAACATGGATACATGAAAGACTGGATGGAAAGAATCTAGCTCCGCAGGCAATGCCAACTCATAGGCGACCTCACCCACACGCTATAGGATCTCATATGGCCCAAAATACCTCAGACTTTACTTCCCCTTCCTGCCAAACCTTATCACCCTCTTCATAGGTGATATCTTCAAATAGACCTGGTCACCAACATCAAACTCTAAGGGCCGTTTTCTGTTGTCCGCATAAGACTTCTGCCGACTGTAAGCAGTAGCCAACCTGTCCCTAATCACCCTGACCTTCTCTAAGGCCTCATGAATGATCTCTGGACCCGAAATGGATGACACTTCAACTTCGAACCACCCAACTGGAGACCTACACCTTCTACCTTACAGTGCCTTAAACGGTGACATACCAATGCTTGAGTGTTAGCTATAATTATAAGAGAACTCTATCAAAGACAGATGGTCATCCCAACTACCCCTGAAGCCAATAACACATGCCCTCAACATATCCTCCAACGTCTGAATGGTGCGTTGTGCCAACCCAACAGTCTAAGGATGAAAGGCAGTACTAAGCTTCACATGTGTGCCTAAGCTCTTTATAAAGGATCTATGCCATCTCTCAATCTCATTAATATAGATTCTTGCATAACCCTCGGCTCTGTAAGTAGACTTGACAGCGATATATTGGGCAGACTTAGTCATCCTGTCCACAATAACCCATATGGAGTCATGTTGTCTCCTAGTCTTTGGAAGACAAACCACGAAGTCAATATTAAATGACTTCCATTTCCAAGTAAGAACATCAATAATCTGTGTAAGACCGCCAAGCTTAAGATGTTCTACCTTAACCTACTGACAATTAGGACACTTGGCCACATTCTAAAATGTCCTTCTTCATGCCATCCCACCAATAGATTTGCTTAAGATCATGATACATCTTGGTGGAACCTGGATGCATGGAATATCTGGAACCGTGGGCCTCTGCAACGATCCTGGATCGCAAATCATCCATATCTGGTACACACAACGTTTCCTGGTACATAAGTATGTTGTCACCTCCAAAAGAAAAAAACTAATTAATCTTAACAAACAGTGAGTCCTTCAGCTCTATCAACACAGGATAAAGATGCTGACCCTTATTGACTTCAACTACTAAGGATGATTCAGAACTAGGATGAACTGAAACACCCCCACTGGTAGAGTCAACTAACCGCACACCCAGTCTAGCCAGTCTATGTATATCTTTCACCAAATCCTTCTTCTCATCCTCAACGTGGGATGTACTTCCCATGCTCATCTTGCTCAAAGCATCAGTTACAACATTAGCCTTACTTGGATGGTAGTGGACGTTTATGTCATAGTCCTTCAACAGCTCCAGCCATCTCCTCTGACATAGATTCAACTCTCTCCGTGTTATCACGTACTGGAGAATCTTGTGGTCTGTGAATACGTTCACGTGCACTTCGTACAAGAAACGCCTCCAAAGTTTCAATGCAAAGACCACATCTACCAACTCCAGGTCATGAGCTGGATAATTCATCTCATCAACCTTGATCTGTCTGGACGCGTAAGTTATCACCTTACAACCTTGCATAAGAACACAAACAAATCTAACCCTAGATGCATGACAATAAATAGCGTAATTCTCACCACACATAGGAAAAGGGAGCATCGGGGCTGATGTGAGTCTGTTCTTGAGCTCCTTGAAACTCTTCTCACAAGTCTTCGTCAACTCGAACTCCTTGAGCTCCTTGAAACTCTTCTCACAAGTCTTCGTCAACTCGAACTTGGCCTTCTTCTTAGTCAAAGCTGTCAGTGGGGAAGCAATGGAAGAAAAACCCTCCACGAACCTGCGATAGTAACCAGCCAATCCAAGAAATCTAAAACTATCAGTGGGAGTAAGAGTTTTTGATTAGTTCTTAACAGCCTAAGTCTTCCTGGGGTCCACCTCCACACCCAAATAGAACACAACATTACCTAGGAAGGTAACTGATCATAGCCATAATTCACATTTGCTGAATTTGGCATATAGAATATGTTGTCTAAGTACCTGCAACGTTAGTCTCAAATGTTTTTCATGCTCTTCCTTGGTCTTAAAGTAGATGAGAATGTCATCAATGAACACTATGACGAAAGAGCCAAGGTATTCACGGAAGAATCTGTTCATGAGATCCATAAATGCAGCAGGTCCATTCATGAGACAAAATGACATAACTAGGAACACATAGGGACCATAATGGGTACGAAAGGTTGTCTTTGGGATATCTCCATCCCTAACCCTAAGATGATGGTACCCTGAACGAAGATCAATCTTCGAGAAGAAACTAGACCCTTGGAGTTGGTTGAACAAGTCATCTATTCTTGGAAGTGGATACTTATTCTTGATAGTGACTTTGTTGAGCTGCCGATAGTCGATACACATTCTAAGGGTTCCATATTTCTTTTTTAAAAACAAAACAGGAGCGCTCCAAGAGGATATGCTCGGCTGAATGAAACCCTTATCAGTGAGATCTTTTAACTGCAGCTTCAACTCATTGAGTTCAGATGGAGCCATTATGTAAGGAGGAATTGAAATTGGTTTAGTTTCGGGTTCTAAGTTGATACCAAAGTCAATTTCTCGAGGGGGAGGAACTCCGAGCAAATCATCAGGAAACACATCTGGGAACTCATTCACTAAATGCACTGAGTCTATAGAAAGAAACTTCATGATCTAAATCATTAACACTCACAAGATGACAAATTAACCCCTTGGACATCATTTTATTGGCCTTAAGATTCAAAACCAAGGGATTAGGACGACTCGACTTGTACCGCTCACACACTAGCTCTTCTTCATTAGGGAAACGAAATCTGACAACCCTACTACGACAATACAGACAAGCATAACAACTATGAAGCCATTCATGCAAAGAATAACATCAAAATCATGCTTTTGTAACTCAACCAAGTCTGCACACATAGTCTTACCACATACAACTATTGGGCAATCGTTGTATACTCTATCAATTCTTACATTTTCTTTTAAAGGCTATAGGATCATGCAGAACTTCAGGAAATATCTCAAAAGTGAGAGCAAGTAAAGTAGTTAAAAAGGAAAGTGTAGACCCTGGATCATGTAAAGCATAAACAGAAATTGAATAGTTGCAACATACGTGTGACCACATCAGCGGACTTCTGCTCCTCCTCCTAACCCTTCAGGGCGTATAACCTGTTCCTCTTAGGAGGCTCGGCTGCTGCTGCACCCTATGGATTAGGTCTAGGCCCAGCATTACCTCCAGCCTGACCCCTGTTCTTTAGGCAGTCCTTAACCATATGCCCGCTCTTACCGCAACTGAAAAAGGCAATAGTGTCTTGTTTGGACTCTCCACTTTGAGCACGGCCACACATAGCACAGTTCTTTCTAGGATGCTGCATATCACCTCCATTTCCCTTCTTGGGCTCGGGTCTGCCTCCTCTAGGTGTTGTACTCCTCTGAAAGTTGGTGTTCCGTGAACTCTGTTGCCCCTTTTTGAACCTGGGCTGCTCACGGACGCCAAAATTGTTTTTGTTTCCTCCTTTGCTAGGACCTACCTAATCATGAGGCTTAGGATTCCTAGCATCATGGAATCCCCTCTTCTTTCGGCTTTCCTTCTCCTGCTGGACATGCACCACCAACCTGGAGAGGTCCATGTTATCGTAAAGCATCGCAACTGGACACTCCTCCTCCAGATCTTTGGTGATTCCTATGAGGAACCTACTCATATCATCCGTGATGTTAGATACAAGTAAAGTAGCATACCTAGATAGTTTAACAAACTTTTTGGAATACTCCCTAACTGTCATTGATCTCTGCTTAACGTTGATAAAATCCTCAACCTTGGCCTCCCTCACCCCCCTGGGAAGAATCTCTCTATGAAGGCTGTCTTAAACAACTCCCAAGTAACCAAGACTTCGCCCAAAGCTCGGCTATCCTGCAACATCTTGCACCAAGTATGTGCAACTTCCTTGACATGATAGGAAGCCAGCTTAGCCTTCTAAGTATCGGTGGCCCCCATGGCCACCAAAATCTTGTGTACCTCATCCATGAAATCTTGGGATCCTCTGAAATCTTGGACCCTGTGAAAATAAGAGGATTCATACTTGTGAAGTCTCGTAGACTGTCAGCCATGCGATGTACCGTTGGGTTCTCCCTCTGAACATTCAGTCGGTTGACCTGGGCAAATATGTCCTGGGCCTGCGTAGTACTGGCCTGTGCAATTTGGGCAAGAGATGCCCGCACCTTTGCATCAGTAAACCCAACTAGGTTCACCGGCATAGCACTTCCTTAAGCTGGAGCCTGGGGTGGAACCTGATTGTCCCCAGCAGCTGCTCATCCTTTCCTCTGACAAACGTTCCTCCTAGTATTCATTCTCTGAAAACCATAAGAATTGATGTTATACACGCTTATCACACCAAGAAATAAAACATTAGGAAAAGGCACGATAAGATCAGAAGAAGGGAATTTTCCTACGCATCATGCACTCTCTAATTCAGCATAGTGGTGCACTTCACTACTATGACATAGAAACTACATGATGTGGTTAATGTGAATTTATTATCCTCGAAATTAAACCTAGGGATCTGATACCAACTTTTTCACGACTAGAATCTAGACCCTGAACAAGACCGACGGTGTTGACTTTTCAAAGACCACAGACAAGCCTACATACGTCATTGTTACTTCAACTAGGTTAATTTTAGTAGAAAATTTGAAAATTTTTGTTACTTAACATTCATGTGAGTCATTCTATTTAAACTCATAAACGTTCACAATGAACCATCTAATATTAAGATCACCAAATGAAAGAAATAGTTCATAATTGCATTAAACATAATTTTTGCAAAAACGGCACCAGTATAAAGTCTAAAATGAAAGTTGAAATGAAACACTAGTGGAACATTCTCCACTAGTTAAATCCTACATCTAATCTAGAAAAAAACAGTAGACATCCTCGAAAGCTTGTAGGCCTACCAAATCCGGATGAAAGTTCCACGCCCTGATAGCTGCAATGTCGTATTGTAAGCTTTAACGTCCATGTGTGCCTGCACCTAAAAGTAGGTATTGGATGGGATTAATACACACTTGTACAAAGTATGGGTATATGCAAACACACACCAAGGACATGCTTGAGTAAGAATAACTCTTTTCTAACAACTATTTATGGAAAGTCCAGTCAGTGGACCTGCCAGATTTGGATTAGGAAAGTCAGTGGACTTTCCAAATTGGATTTATGAAAGTCATTTGATGAGAGTAACATGCATCATCATAAGTATTATATTGCACACAGCACATAACATATTCCATATATCACATAACATATTTCAAATCATTCGATCATATGTCATGAGACCTTGGAATCATGGACTTGACATTAAGACTTCCCAAAATGAGGGCGCAACATATGGGACCTCCACTAGGGAGTCTTCTTTAGCAAATAGAGAGACTGTTTCATTCATTCATACGTACTTCATTTCATTCATTCATATACTAGTGCACCCACTAGTCATAGATAATATGTAGTTTCAAGAATCTCATTGGGTTTGCTGTGGAATGATCACGAATAGCCTAGTGTCATTACTTGAGTCTAGCTCACCTCTTGAGGCTGGCATCATTCTTTCTTTGGGAACTTTAACCTTAACTGACATAAATCATGTGAGAATCATGAAATCCAATGTGTCATCCCCATAACAAAAAGAAGTGGAATCACCGGCCAAGATGAACCAAAACATGCTAGTGTATATAGGGAATTGAACCCTTCTAGATCCCTATATTGGCAGTATAGGTTCAGAGACTAGGAGATATAAGGAGACCCATACCCTCCATGCCAGACAGTCTCATCTCATGATATTAACGTGAACCTGCGTGTTTGCAAAACTAAGGCATCACCACTAATAACTAGCGTATCAGTGCTCAGTATAAAGTTCTATTACATTCAACTCATATGTTATGGAAGCTGGCTTCTAGTATGAGGACATCATTGCTCATTATATGATTTCTCATCTCATCATAAGTATTAAGTATACATTAATCTCAATACTTTTATTAGAGAGTTCATAGAGACTGGTCTCTTCATTACCATTACACTCTCATAGGTGAGTACATTTTGGTGACATTTACTTAGGCTAATTTGAAATTGCTCTCATCTTTCACATTAGCCTCTTATCATGTTGTCAACACATTCATTAAATTTAGAACATTTGCTTTTCATAATTACTCACCCTTTTTTCGTGAATTTTCATTCATCATATGCCAATGCACTTGGGCATTTAGTGTGTTTCACAATCTTAGTTAATCCTTCTAGGGTTACATCCTTTCATTACATACATCTTAGGTTCACTTACATTTAAAGGTATGGTAGACTTATGGGTCTATACATACAGGCCATGAGGCTTAATTCATAGTTCGTTTAAGTTATTCATATCTTCCTAAGATTTTGTGATACAAGACTTATGTATATTATATGTATGCCAAGATCATCGATTTCGATTGATGTAGGCATCATCATTTTGAACATTTATTCATGTATGACTTATGTATCAATACGAATATTTTAACAAGGGAACCCAATTTAAAATCCCTTGGATAACAGTTACATTTTTATTTATTTTAGTTTGATCCACTCGGCTTAAGGACCCAAGATCCAGCCCCAACGCGTTCTCTTTATTTTCCCTTAATTTCTTTATTTTTCGTTTGTTTGGGACTAATAGGATGTGGGATAAAACTCACACAACCTCTTATTCTATTATTATCTTTTCCTTAAACCATTTTTTTTTGACCGAGAGGGTGTGGGATTGAACCTCCACAGCCTCACTTTATTTTTCACCTTAATTTTCTTTATTCAGCCGAGATGTCGTGGGTTCGATTCCCAGTTTCCCACATGCCTAACCTTTTATTTTTCTTTTAATTGTTCCTCAAATTTGACAGAGAGGTTGTGAGTTCTAACCCCACACCTCTCATTTTTGTTTATCATTATCTTTATCATGTTTTGGTCAAGGCACACGGGTTGGAATCCCACAAGCCACATTCTTTTTCTACCACTTTATTTCTAAGATTTTTAACATGGTGATGTCACGGGTTCGATTCTCAGTGACATCACTTATTTTTATTTCATTTTACATATCATGAGGCCGAAACTGATCAACAAGATGCATGAAATTATGTACGTTTTCAGCTCATTTTCATCAACGTTTAGACGTTAGTTTTTAGGGTAATTCATGGATCATTTAGTACATCTTTAGATGCATATTCATGGATTCATTTACCTAATAGTTTCCGTTCAAATCAGCCACATTATAGTTCATATGAACATCACGATTTATACAAGTTTGTGCACGAAAGAATACAACCATAACATGTCATTTTCGAACTTTACACCAAAAGTATATATCACGGCTACACATTGAGCGCACACACACACATAGTTTCGGACAGCATGCTTAATATTCACATAACTCCAAACATACATACATGAACGTAATCATCATGAAAACACATTACATCCCTAAGTTCTACCAGCAAACATACCGAACCTACATATCGATGGGAGCTAGTGACAGGGATATGCAACGGGGAACAACCCTAGTTTTCCGAATAGATTCATCTGAGACCTAAGGGTCTTTTTTGAATGGGACAAAGAGTAAGAAAACCCATAACTTATTTTGAAATTCAAACCTTGAACTTGCTTCCCAAAGAACCTCTTCAAAAGCACGTGCAAGTCAAAAAGCTTCAACACCAACTCGACGGAAAAACCCCTACCTCTTTCCTATCATTTTTGGTTATGTTTTATATTTGTTTTTTACGTGGAAGTTCTTCAAGTGTGAAGAAATTTTAGTTGCTAATAAGTTCTTGTGTTTAGGCAGAGAGCACGTGAAAATAAAAGAGAGTTATTTACGTGAGAGAGCGAGAGTTAATACGTGAAAGGTAGTTTAGGATTAGGTGGAGTAGTTTAGACTTAGTTAACTAGGACTCTTTCAAACAATTAAAAATCTTATTTTCCTCTTTCTAATAATATAATAAATATTAATTAATTTACCAATCTAAATAAAATAATTTAAATCATTAATCCCACCTAGGTTCGAACATGGGTGGATCAAGATTTTGCTAAAAGGGAAATTTCGGCCCTTTCTCCACAACATACCCGTCCACCTTATTAATTAAATAATTAATTACATATTTCGTGTAATTATGATACTACCCTTAGCCTAGAAAAGGATCATTTCACTCCTAGACCCGCCACACTTAAGATTTTCCCTTTTTATGTCCGGTAAAGACTCATCCTAGTATATCATCATATTCGGGAGTCCTACATAGCTGGACACAACCTTTACTAGCTCAAATAACTCCCCAAGTTAGTTGGTTTGGATGTCGCAAAGGTTCAGAGGTCTGGTTCTAAGCACATCAATCCGTGTGACCCCGGTCTAATCATACGAATTCTAGACACATAACATTACTTATTATATTCATTTTTTAGGGTTGTTACACATTCTCTCTCCCTAAGAAACCCCCATTAAAACCAAGCTATAGGTGGGTTCATGGTATTCAAGGGGTTAATTTCCTCCATAAATATTCATCAATTAGTGAGGTATGAGATCTCTTTCACCTTTGAGACCTCGTTCCTCAAAGGTTGCCATCAGATTGATTTCAAAATTTTAGTTTCAAAGAGGGTCTTTTCCAATCTCGAAATTAATGTTATGAATTACTTTTTTTTATTTTGGTTATTATGAATATATTAACAGGTAACTTAACTCAATTTTGTTATATATTTATGAATTGGTCTAGTTTGTAGAAGATGACTCCCCTTAACCTAGGTTATGATCTTGATGTGAATTGCGTAATCTTGTTTTAATTGAATTGGTTATTAGTTAATTACTACCCTATTATGTTTTTGTATCAATAATGACTAAATTAGGATGAATTATAGTCCTATGATTCTAGTTCTTGAGAAGTTGATCTAGGTTATGATGCATATTGTGAATTGACCTAAGCATCCTATCTTAAGCTTTGAACTAGTATAGAATTGTGATGTAGTGATTCAATTAGCCTTCTTATCATGTTGAATATTGTTATATGATGATCCTACAACCAAATTGGGTTTAATTAAATGTTGATGATAAGACCTTGATGATTAATTATGAAGGAGGCTTCGTAAGTCTTGTTATCCCTATTCTTTACATCAATTATGGTTAATTATGATTAAGTCATGATATTGCATTGGAGTATGTCTTGTATTAGGATTCATAGGGTTTGTATGATGTTGAACTTAAATATCTTGACTATGATTTATGAGGTGTTGGCTAAGATGTAAATGTTATAAGGATGGCGATGATTTACCAATGTGCCTTATTATGAAGTCATATGAAAATGTTAATGTGCTAACCTCACCACTATGAATTGTAATGAAAGGACAATACTCATGCAATTCTTATTGAGCTATGATTATGATGATCTTTAATAAAGGGATAGACCCGATGACTAACATTAAGTTATGATTATTAATAACGACATTAAATACATTTCAAAGGGAACATATCTTAGCACCAGTGAAATTGACCATGGTAGGTGTTAACTTTACATAGAGGAAGATTCACCCTATAGTTCCACATGAGGTGTTGACTCCCCTTTGAGGGATACTCATCCACTCGATTCCAATGATAGGAGACCCCAATTTCATAGTGGTATGTAGAAGGATTATGCCTATCTTATAGTTCTTGAAATATGTTGCCCCCATAGGAAGACTAGATAGTGGAAGGTTAAGTTTTACTTTGGCCTGTAGACCACCTTCCTCCGGTGTAAGGTTTTACAACACCGGATTCCATACTTAGATTTTCTGATCTATGTCGGTTACTGCAAGTGTTCCCTAAACTAAAATTAAGTAATGAAGTACAAACCAACTAGGGTTACTTGAGAGGTTGATTTAGCTTAGGTAGCAGTATGAGGCTCTACCTATGCCTTGCACTAGTTTGCCTTGAGGGAAACCTTAGGAGGATGTTCTTATGTATGAATATACTTATAATTGTACATAATATGCATATGATGAACTTGAAAATTGTTGATATAATATGTTGATTAGTTTCACTTATTAATATGTGTTGGTCTACATTTTAAAAGTATGATAATATGTACTCTTTCATTTTATGCTATTTGAAGTAGGATGTTGGTCATGATTCTTGTTGGGTTACTTGATTGAAAAAGCTTTTGGCGCTTTGCTTTGTCATTGCACTTGTTGACTTTATAGGGGTTCATGGATAATTATCTTGCTTTGGTTATGTTATAATGAACTCTTTTTTATGCTTGTTGCTATTATGACTTGATGATAGAGTTACTTGACTATCCTTTAAATTATAAGATATGCATGTTGACTTGACTTGATTTGATGTTGTTGGTCTTGTGATTTACATGCCTATGACTTAATCAATATGTCTTATTGATTGGTATGGTCTTTTTGAATATGCATAAAGGTTTTCAATATAAATTGGGTATGAAATGTCCCTTTTTTAGCATGTTCTCATGATATGTATGCATATGGTCTCATACTTAGTACAAGTGGTGTACTAACCCCATTTCTTCCTTTTCCCCAAAATTATAGGTTCCAATCGTTGAAGGACTTTGAAGACGACTTTGATAAAGAATTTGAGTTCTAAATAATCAAATTTGGGTAGGTCCTCACTTTCCGAGGGCAATGCCACTATCAAGCCTATGATGTTACTTTAGTTTTATGACTCTTATGTTTCTTTCCTTTTCATTTGGATATTAAACATTATATGACCTATATGTAGTATTATTGTATTGATGTATGGGATAGTCCCAATTCGATATACTCTTATTAGATGGTTATGATATGAGATGACTATTTGAGACTATGTTATATTCTACATATCTATGTGCAATAAAAGTAGAAGACTAAGTAATCTTCCTATACGAAGGGTCTACACTTGATATATATATCTATTATGTGTTTTAGAAGTCCATGTAAACCTCAACGTAGAAGTAATAAAAAGTTCTAAATTTACGCTAATTTTGACCTATGAATGTAATGATGTAAGTTAAGAAACTAGTCTTAGTCCTTAAAGAGGACGATGATGCTTTTTACGTCTAGGGGGTATTCCAGGATGTGACACTCTTGGTACCTTAAAAGACCATACCCCCCCCCATGGAGAATATCTCATTAAGCTTGCCAATGATCGATACCATTAACATATCAATGATTTAACTACCATTATGAGAATCTTCAAGTCGGACACCCAAATGAGACAACCTATAGACATCTTTTACCAAGTCTTTCTTGTCTTATTACACACGAGATACACTACCCATGGTCATATGTTTTTGTGCATCTGCAACAATGTTGGCCTTGCTATGGTTGTAGAGAACACACATGTCGTAATCTTTCAACAAATCAAACCATCTTCATTGTCGGAGATTTAAATCCTGTTGGGTAAATACATATTGAAGATTATTATGGTCGGTATAGACATAATCATTAACACCATATAGATAATGCCTGCATATTTTCAAGGCAAAAACCACGACTACTAACTCAATATTATGAGTTGGGTTGCTCGTCTCATGAACCTTAAGTTTCCTAGAAGCATAGGCTATAACTTTCCTGTGTTTCATAAGGACGCAACCCAATCCCAATGAGGATGCATCACGTTCCTTTGGGTCAAAATAGTCAAAGAGATGAAATGGATGCAAAACCATCCACAAACCTCCAATAGTACCTGACTAGACCCAAGAGACTTCTTATGTTGGTTGGAGCCAAAGCTATATGCCAATTTCTAACCACCTAGGTTTACATTGGATCAACCTTACACCCTCACTAGAGATGATATGACCAAGAAATGCGACCGACCTTAACGAAACTCACCTTTGCTATACCTGTAAAATAAATGGTGTTCTTTCAATACTTGTACCACCACTCTCAAATGCACGATATGATCATTCTCATCTTTCGAAAACACCAAGATATCGTCTATGAAAACAATCACAAAGGAATGTAGGTACTTGTGGAACACCTTATTCATTAGATCCATAAATGTCGTCCAAGAATTAGTCAACCCAAAAGACATCACCCTAAACACATAGTAACCATATCTTGTTTGTTAGGCCAATTTAAGAACATCTTCATCTCTCATCCTATGTTGGTGATATCTAGACCTCAAGTTAATTGTGGAAAAGTAGCTTGCCCCTTGGAGTTGATCAAACAAGTCGTCAATCAGAGGTAGAGGATACTTATTCTTAATGGTCACTTTATTGAGTTGTTGGTAGTCAATACATATCCTAAGCTACCCATCCTTCTTTTTCACAAATCAAACTGGAGCACCAGTGGGGAAATACTAGGCTGAATAAAGCCTTTGTCTAGTAAATCCCTGAGTTGAAGCTTCCACTCTTTAAAAACAAAAGGAGCCATCCGAAATAAGAAGGAATTCAAATGAGATTTTTATCTAGTAATAAGTGAATGAGAAAGTCAATCTCCCATTCTGGAGGAATTCTTGGATTATCATTAGAAAGGACCTCCGGAAATTCCCTCACTACGGGGACTAACTCAATGGGAGGAACATCGAAGTCTAAATCTTTGACTGTCAAAGTCTTGTATATCCACCATTCAGATATCATGTTACACGCCTTTAGACAAGAAATTATATGACCTGTAGGAATAGAACTTCCCCTCTCAACTCTAAGACGGGCTCATTAGGAAAGTTGAACTTAACCACTATTGTCCTATAATTAGTGGAAATAAAACAAGCATGCAACCAATCCATTTCAAAAATGACATCAAAATCAACCATATCAAGTTCTACTAATTCCGTATGGGTAACTCTATTGGGCAACATTATAGGAAAATTTCTATATACCCTTTTTGCAACCACTAACTCACCTACCGAGGTATTTACCGTAAAAGGTTCATTAAAGATATCGAGAAAAAGATCAATCATACTAGCTACCAATGGAGGAACAAATGACAAGTTAGCACGCCAATCAAGTAAAGCGTAAACATTTATAGAGAATACTTGTAACATACCCATCACCACATCGAGAGAACTCTCTTTTTCACCCTTAGAATGGAGAGAATGAAAGAGATTCTTTCTTGGAGCATCAACATTGAAACTACTTGCTTGATCTTGACTATTATTGTTTCTTTTACCCTTCATATTAGGACAATCTCTAACCTTGTGATGACTATTACAAAACCTAAAGCAATATTCCGTCCCAACTAGACACTCACCCTAATGCTTCTTACCAAACTTTGCACAAGTAAGCTTCTTGCTTGGTGAACTAGTACCTTTTTCCTTTTGATACATAGGGTAAGACACCCTATCATCACGAGCCTTGGGAAATTTGGAAGGGACTTGATTGGACAACATCTTCTTGAATCTAGGCTTATCTTGAAATTTTCAACCACCCCTTTGAATAACAACTTTCAAAAGACAATTCCCTCTTGGACTCTCTACTCTCCCCCCTTAACCTACTTTATTCCACTTGTTGAGCATGAACCACTAGACGATAGATATTCATATTATCATCAAGCATACCCAAATGACATTTTACCACCAAGTCATCGGACACTCCCGTAAGAGAATGACTTATCTCATCTATTGGGTTGGAGACCAAGGATTGAGCATACTAGAAAATTTTGTAAACTTCAAGGAGTAATAAAGTGCACTTATACCTCCTTGGCGAAGGTTGATGATTCTTCCACCTTAGTTCCCTCAACTCTCGAGGCAATAACCGATCAAGAAAAGCTCTCAAGAAGATCTCCCAAGTCACCGGACCATCTCTTAGCACCCTATTATCCATCCAATGGGTGTACCAAATGTACCGAACCGCAAGTACCTCCTAGAATAAGGGAGCATCCTTAGGTCGGAACAATTGCGTACTTGATCTTTCAGAGGTCTTGCACAAGCCTTATCTATCATTCATTACATAAGACATGAAAAGTAGTCCGGAATTAAAACTTTTCACAAATAAATTAACAAAGAAAACATCTTTCATAAAAGATAAGGCTTGATCTTGTATTCACAAGACAACTTAAGGACATAACATAAATATCATAGGGACACAGCCCTTTACATTAAATGAAAATATACATAATATGTCTTAATAGAAGAAACTAAAGAAATAGAACTATGATCTCGAATATATGAGGACATACTTAGTCTTGAGAGAGTAGATTACCAAGCTTCTCTTCTAGTGTTTAAAATTCCTTCCAAACCTATACTTAAAGAGTATAGAAGAGTATGGGGTTAGTACAAAACAATGTACTAAGTATGACATATGCGAAAACATGCAAAGAGTTATATTTTAGTAAAATGAGATTTCACTCCAAATGAGTAAAACGTTCATGATTATAGAATTAAAATAGTATAATAGTCAGCATTAATCACATTAAATGGGACTCTCAAAATTTAAGAACCAAAACATACTTTACAGTAAAGTCAACTGCATTTACAGTAAAACAGTGAAACCTTTACAGTGAACATTTATTTCCAAGCATCGTGAACTAATTTCCCATAAAGTTTCCCTAACAAAGTTTATCCGAAGACTCCCTGGGGTACGATAAGAAGGTACCGCCCGCACACTCCTTCAAGACACACCAAAAGAGATCCTTAAGACTACCAACCATAGGCTTACCTCGTCCCGGAATCAAATCTACACTCTTGTCTAGACATTTGAAAGACATTCATACAGGAAGTATTTCATGTAAGTACCCTTCTCCAATAAGATCTATAAGTTACACTAGTGTGCACTGTGAGAGTAGAATCCCCTATTACTACTCCAACTTAGTACTCCTTGAGGTTTCCCTTTGATTAAGCACTCTACATTAGTCACTCCTAACTTCATCACCTAAGACAGAGTTTTAACATACATCCTTATTATTAGACTTTAAGTTATCTAACTTAATTTACAAAACATGATAGAACACACCAAGACTCCCATTTTGGAAGGTCTACTTGGTGAAATGGAAAGATAGCGTCCCATACAACCACCTACCCTAAGTAGTACATTCTTTTAGGAGACTTAGTTCATACATATCATATAAAACACACCAAGACTCTCCTTTCGGAAGGTCTACTTATTGCAACGAGTAGATAGCGTCCCATTCCATCACCTACGCTAAGTAGTACATTCTTTTAGGAGACTTAGTTCTCTCATTCTTTTGTGTGGCAATATCATTAACCGATATTGACCATGAGAGCTAGACATGGAATCCCTATACTACCCTTATCGGATTAGGGTTCCCCAATTGCCTAGGATAGGGTCTTTCTCTTAAGTTTTACATGGACTTTCTAATAGCTAGACCTATGTGGGCGCATAATTAAGGGATAAGGTGATTCTACTATGTAACTCTCTGTCTACTAACAAGGAGTACCCATCTTAATAGCTACATTGGGTACAACATCTCTACTGACAATGTGCATCCACCCCTTCTTCAAATCCTCTTGGTGATAATCACAACTCCCCCACTAAGTCTTAAACATTTATTACTAATGGTCAAGGATAACTTTGGGAAACCACATCTCTATCAAAATGTGTATCCATTGTCGAACCTACATTAGAAAGCTCTTGGGAGATATTTAGTTTGCTACTAAACACTTCATCTAATCTCACAATGAGTGCTCATACCAAAACTCCCCCTTTCATTCACATTTTTTAAATTTATTAATTTCTTCATTCAAAGTGTGAGTCTGTGTGTACATGTGAACACACCTTTCACATGAACCATTCCATTAAAAACATTCTATTTTAGACATGCTTACTCCTTCATTCATCATTTATTACACACTAGCATGCTCAACATATACACTTACATCATCTAGGCATAATCTAACAAAAAAACATACAATTCATGTTTCATAATGCATATCAACATGAACCTCATCATTATCACTTCATTTCACACATTATTTCTTCAAAGCCATGCTCAAAATACATACCAAATATAACTAAATACCACAAGTACACACCACCACCAAGGAGGTGGACCATACACTCAAGAGCATTTCATAATAAGAGTTATACAACATAACAAGCTTATCATTTAACCAATATTTCACCAACTATAAGTACTTCTTCAATATTTCATTATAATATGGCCATGGGGAAGTAGCTAAAGCATAATAACAACATAAGGAAACCAAAGTTCATACCTACACAAACATGTTCATTTAACCCATTTATTAGGTTAATGATTGGAAATATACATAAGCATGAGTTCATTAGGGTTTTGACATTAAAATCATAAATTAATACTAGAAAAAAACATATTTTAATTAACAAAACACATTTACATGAAGACCCATGCTTTGAATAAAAACTAGGAGAAGATAGAGTTTGGAAACCCTTTATGAATTTTTTTTAGAAATGACTCCTTGAATGGAAGAGAGTTCAAGGATGACTACCATAACTCAACAGAAGGAAAACCCACTGATTTTTAGTGAAGAAACTTTCCCAACAAGCCTTCAAACCTTTTCCTTGAGTCTTAGCTCCAATGATGACTTAAGAGAATTTTTCTTTAGAGAGATCGTTTGAATATTTTGCAATGAGGGGTCTTGTGTCTAGGACCTAAAAATAGTTTAGTATAAATCGAAAACATTAAAAATATCTTCCTAGGGTCATAAAGGTCTTGGGGTGAATTTACTAATTACCCCAAGCCAAGCAGCCGCTTCCAACAGCTTTTGCAGGACCACCATGGATGCCTATCAATGATGGGATAGTCAATGAATCGATGTCGCGTTGATGAGGACTCGTGCTTTGGTATTGAAGATCCGAAAATGGGCAGGCTGCACGTCCAATCGACAGACCAAGACGATGAGCTGTCGATGGTCGAATGACCGTCGACTAGTTTGTTGGTTGACACTGTTTGGGTATTTTTGCGTCCAAGTCTTATGTCCTTTTCAAGGACCCCTCATGGGTCCTAGGTGGAGTCATACCCGGACGTTAAACACCTATACGTAGTCGTCTAGGTTAAGGAACATGCTACATCAATTTCGTTTAAAACGAACACATAAAACTTACAAAAACACATGAAGACACACAAGCACAATTTGTGGCATAACTTTCGAACGTCATGGACGTTCGGCCTCCAAACGGGAGGACTTCACACACTGCCTAAGAACATAAAATTAACTCACTTTAACAAAAAATAACTCATGAAACATTCACGAAGCTCTCGTTCACCTGAGTTCATTTAGGGTTTTACATTCTCTCCCACATGGAATAACATTCATCCTCGAATGACACTAAAATTTCTTAAGAACATCAATGACTTACTAGCAGCACTTAACACACAATATTAAGGATCAAAACATCATAATCAATGAACCAAGCTTACAAGAAACAACAACTACACATTGGCAAGAATCTTGCTAGGCAACACATGCAACCCTTGGAAAATAATTTCTGCGCTTCAAAACACATTCTCATTCTTAATATATGGAGGAACTAGCTTCTCCAACATTAATAATTCTCGTAAACACCTTCTTAAATGTATTGAAACCATTATTCATGACAAATGCAATTTCTCAAAATCTTGAATTTGTCACAGTGAATACAAAACTTTAATCGTTACACATGCTAAAAAATCCATTCAGTCCATCTTTCAAGCAATTCTTGCATTAAGTCTTGATCACATAAGAGACAACATAATACTAACTAAAATTATAACATAATAAAACAACTTTGAAGCGATTTAAGAATTATCATTAGCTACACCTTAACAAGAAAAATAGAGTTTGACTACCAATTCTTCCAATATAATAATGATATCATCAAGAGCATACAAAACCTTATACCATCAAAGACACTAAGAACGCAAGAGAAATGCAACTCATACTAATAAGCAAGACTCTTAACCATTACAAAACTACCAAGGATTTTTGGTCTCATGCTTGAATAAGTATTTCAACTACCCTTCTAGTCAACTCATTCTCCCCCACATAGGGTAAATCCATCTTCAAAGTCTCATACTTCAATGTACCACTGCACTTCGCACAAGGTAGGAACTCACACTACCCTTAATTAATGCACATCAAGTGTAAACATCACCTTACAAGTCAATCATAAAAGTCTCCACTAAGGATTCAATCTAGTACAACAACCTTAAGGATCACCTCACTCAACTCTTAAATATCACATATCTAAACTCATCGAATATAATACCTTCTTCCTCACAACATTACCACATTTTTTCAACACTCTCCAAATTTACACATTAGTATTTATATTTTCATTGCACACAATCATAAAATATCTCATTTTCCCCCGAAAAGGACTTCATTCAACCATTTAAATTCTTACCATGCTTAGAACTACATCACCATACGATTTCACATCACTAAACTTTCAACCTCATAAGTCAAAGATAGCCTTAAATGGCATCACATCACAATCCTCACAACTAACATTTACATCTACTTTTCCAACAACAAAACTATCATAAGAATCAAAACTCACTTTTCTTTCCGTAAAACATAGAAATATCTCCCGTTTCGAGCAAATCATATGTAGAAATCACCGAACAAGAGAAAAGAAGAGAGAGACCTTATGGAGTTAAGTTATATGTCAAGATACAAGATTAATGAAGAAAATCAAAAACTCTATCGTCCTATAGCCTCTCATCAATGGATGTGTCGCAACACACACCGATGAACGAGACTCTACTAGACTTTACTTGTGAGACTTTAGAAGACCATAAACTATTTCCCAAATCTTATGATATGATACTAAGTTTGTAACTAACCGCAAGTACCCCCTAGAAGAAGGGAGCACCCTGAGGTCATAATAATTGTGTACTTCACCTATTAGAGGTTTTGTATAAGTCATAACAATCATTCATTATATAAGACATGAAAATAGTGCAGAATTACAACTTTTCACGAATAAATTAACAAAGAAAACATCTTTTATAAAAGCTAAGGATTTATCTCGTCTTCACCAGCCAACTTAAGGACATGACATAAATATCTTAGGGACACGGCCCTTTACATTACAAGAAAATATATAATAAGTCTTAATGGTAGAAACTACGAAAATAGAACTATGTCGTCGAATATATGAGGACATACATAGTCTTGAGAGAGTACATTCCCAATCTTGTCTTCTAGTCTTGAAATTTGCTTCCAAACCTATACATATAGAGTATAGAAAAGTATGGGGTTAGTACAAAACAATGTACTAAGTATGGCACATGCAGTTAGAAGGGACATTTTAGTAAAATAATCTTTCATGACAAATGAGTTGAACCTTAATGATTATATAATTAAAATAGTATAAGAATCATCATTAATCACATGACATAGGACTCTCAAAATTTATGAACCAAAACATACTTAACAGTATACTCAAGTGCATTTACAGTGAAACAGTGAAACCTTTACAATGAACATTTCTTTCCAAGAAAAATGAACTCATTTCCTGTGAAGTTTCCCTAACCAATTTATCCTAAGACTCCCTAGGGTAAGACAAGAAGGGACCGCCCATTCACCCCCTTCAAGACACACCAAAGAGATCCTTAAGACTACCAACCATAGGCTTACCTCTTCAGGGAATCAAATCCAAACTCTTGTCTAGACATTTCAAAGACATTCATACAACAAGTATTTCATGTTAGTACCCTTCTCCAATAGGACCTAAAAGTTACACTAAGTTCAATGTGAGAGTAACATCCCATACTACTCCCACATAGTACTCCTTGAGGATTCCCAGTGATTAAGAACTTTACAGTAGTCACTGCTAACTTCATCACATAAGACTTAGTTTTAACAGACATCCTCAACATTAGACATTAAGTTATCTAAGTTCATTTACAACACATTATAGAACACACCAAGACTCCCCTTTCGGAAGGTCTATTTAATGAAATGGATAGGTACCGTCCCATACAAACACCTAGCCTAAGTAGTACATTCTTTTAGGAGACTTAGTTCATACATTTCATATAAAACACACCAAGACTCCCATTTCGGAAGGTCTACATAGTTCAATGGGAAGGTAGTGTCCCATACTCCACCTAACTTTGTAGTACGTTGTTTTAGTAAACATTGTTCTTTTATTCTTTTGTGGGTGAATAGCTTTAACCGACATAGACCATGAAATCTAGACATGGAATCCGATACTACCCTTAAAGGATGAGGGTTCCTCACTTGCCTAGGGTACAGTCTTCCTCTTTGCTTTTACATGGACTTTCCAATAGCTAATCCTATTTGGGCGCATAGTTAAGGGATAAGTATATTAATAAAGTTACTTACTCTCTACTAACAAGGAGTACTCATCTCAAGAGGTACTTTGGGTACAACATCTCTACTCACAAAGTTCGCCCACCCCTTCTTCAAATCTACTCGGTGCTAAGCACAATTCCCCCACGAAGTCTTAAACATTTATTACTAAAGGTCAACGATAAATTTTGGACACCACATCTCTACTCAAAATGGATATCCATCCTCCAACCTACATTATGAAGCTCTTGGGAGGTAGTGAGGTTGCAAGTGAACACTTCATCTCAGCTCACAATGAATGCCCACCCCAAAACTCCCCTTTTCATTCAGATTCTTTAACTTCATTCATTCACTCATTCAAAGTGTGTGTGTGTGTACATGTGATCACAGATTTCATATAAATCATTACTTTCATAATATTTAATTCTAGACATGCTTTCCCCTTCATTCATCATTTTTTACACACTAGTATGCTCAACATCTAAACTTACTTCCTATAGGCATATTATAAGAAAAACATACAGTTCAAGCTTCGTAATGCATATCAACATGAACCTCATCATTATCACTTTATTTCACACATTAGGCCTTCAAATTCATGCTTACAATACATATAAAATATAACCAAATACAAGAAGTAAACACCGCCACCAAGAAGGTGGACCATACCACTCAAGATCATTTTTTGGTAAGAGTTATACAACATAAAAAACTCACCATTTAACCAATCTTTCACCTCTTATACGCACTTCTTTAATATTTGATTATAATATGGCCCTTAGGGAAGTAGCTAAACCATAATAACAACATAAGGAAACAAAAGTTAATACCCTACACAAAAATGTTCATTTAACCCATTTCTAAAGTTAAAAGTTGGATATACAAAAGCATGATTTCATTAAGGTTCTGACATGAAATCATCCATTAATACTAGAAACAACATATTTTAATCATTAAAACACTTTTACATGAAGACCCATGCTTAGATTAAAAATTAGGAAAAGATAGAGTTTGAAAACCCTTTTTGAATTTTTTTTAGAAATGACTCCTTCAATGGAAGAGAGTTCAAGGATGACTACCATACCTCAATAGAAGGAAAACCCACTGATTTATTGTGAAGAAACTTTCCCAACAAGCCCTCCTACCTTTTCCTTGAGTCTTAGCTCCAATGGTGACTTAAGAGAATCTTTCTTTTGAGAGAGAGTTTGAATATTTTAAAATGAGGGGTATTGTCTAGGTATTGGACTTAAAAACACAAAAATACCGTCCTATGGTAATAAAAGAGTTGGGGTTAATTTATAAAACACACAAAGCAAAGAAAGTCGCGTCCAACAGATTTTTCAGGACTACCATCGACGCCTATCAATGAAGGACAGTTGATGTATTGACGTCCCATTGATGAGGACTCCTAGTTTGGTACAGAAGATCCCAAAATTTGCAGGCTGCAGGTCCAATCGACGAACGATGTCAACGAGCCGTCGACTGATTCGTTGTTTGACACTGTTTTGCCAGTTTGGGGTCCATGTCTTGGGTCCTTCTCTAGGTCCCCTTCTGGGTCCTAGGTGAAGTCATACCCGGACGTTACACCCCTATACATAATCATCTAGGTCTAAGGAACATCCACATCAATTTCAATTAAAACAAACATGTAAAACTCACTAAAACACATGAAGACACACTAGCACAATCTAAGGCATATATGTCGAACGTCTTGGACGTTCGACCTCCTAAAGTCAACAGACTTAACATACTGCCGAAGAACATAAATATAACTTATTTTAACACAAAACTAACTTATAAAACATTCATGAAGCTCTTGTTCACCTTAGTTCGTTTTAGGGTGTTACATTCTACCCCACTTGAAATAACATTCGTCCTTGAATGACACTAAACTATCTTAAGAACATCAATGAATTACTAGAATCACTTACCACAATATATCAAGGCACAAACATTCTAATAAATGCACCAAACTCACAAGGAACACCAACTACACATTGACAAGAATCATGCTAGGCAACATAGCCAAATCATGGAATATAATTTACACTTTTCAAAACACTTTCCCATTTTTCATTTATGGAGGAATTACCATCTCCAACATTAAGCATGTTCATAATACCTTCTTAAACACATTGAAACCATTGTTCATGCTAAATTCAATTTCTCATAATTTTTAATTTCTTATAGTGAATACAAAATTTTAACAAAGAAACATGCTAAAAATCCCTTTAGTCCATCTTTCAAGCAATTCTACCAGTAAGGCATGCCCGCATGAGATACAACATTATAGTAACTCATATTATAACATGATAAAACAACTTTGAAGTAATTTAATAATTATCATTAGCTACACCTTAACAAGAGAAATATTGGTTGACTAGTAATTCTTCCAATATAATAATGATATCATCAAGAGCATATAAAACCTTATAACATCAAAACCACTCATAAAATAAGAGAAATGCAACTCATACTAATATGCAAGACTCTTAACCATAACCAAACTACCAAGAATTTCTGGTCTCAAGATTTAATAAGGATAGAAGAAAATATAAGGACATCATCTACCCTTCTACTCAAGTACTTCTCCGGCACATAGGGTAAAGCCATCTTCAAGATCTCATACTTCAAAGTACCACTACACTTCACACAAGGTAGGAAATCAAACTACCCTTAATTCATGCTCATCAAGACTAAACATCACCTTACAAGTAAAGCATAACAATCTCCTATTAGGATTCAATCTAGAAAAACACCCATAAGGATCACCTCACTCAACTCTTAAATATCACATATCTCAACTCCTGGAATCAAATCCTTTCTTCCTCACAATATTACCACATACTTTCAAATCTCTCCAAATTTACACCTTACTATTTCTACTGTAATTGCACTCAATCATAAGTATATCATATCTCCCAAAAAGGACTTCATTAAATCATTTCAATTCTTACCATGCTTAGAACTACATCACCATACAATTTCACTATAATAATTCAAAAATCCAAGGCGTGTCTTAAAGCCTAACATAAGTGTCATGATGTCTAGACATTGTATCAAGGCCTATTTTAATTAATATAGGTCATTTAGGAATCTTACAAACTAAAACGTCCATGACGTTCGAAAAACTAGCTCATGGAGGTAGTAGCGTGCCTTAGCTTATTTGACTAGCTTTTAGGAGTCGAAAATCCATGAATATTCGTGGAAGGTAGTGCACATGTGTTTAAGTCGATTCATGGATGAAAATTTTTGGTACGACTCCCTAAGGACCAACCGAGGGCCCTTGAGGAGGACCCTTGCACGTTTGATTCAACACTGTCTGGGCAGTGTGCACCCACGAGATGTAATCGATGATTCATGTGTGGATCGGCGGGGTTTCATTGCCAACCGTCGACCAACACTTACAAAATTTTTTGAATCTCTCTCCTGCACAAGTCTCTGAACAGAACCATGGATGTGGAGCACGGAGCAGCGCTGGTCCGTCCATTGACCCACGATCCGTTAATCGTGAAGTCGTCTGTGACAATGTAACTTCCTACACATTTTAAGTTAGTCTTAACTAATTATTAAGGGTTTTGGTGGTTATTTAGGGGATTAGGGAAGACTAAGTATGCTTATTAACACCTCATATAAAAAGACCCCAACCCCATTAGTCTAATTACAACTCTAAAAACAAAACTCTCTTCCTTCTCTCTTCTTTTTCTCTTTATTAGAAGACACCATTGAAGACAAGCTAGGGAGGGGATTTGGGTGATGTAAAGGGATAATTTAAACATCAGTTCTTCATAAAATGTGAAGTTATGGGATCTAATTCACCTTTAAGACCTGTTTCCTCAAAGGATTCCTTTAAAGTATTTTCAAAAGTTGGGTTTCATGCGGGTTCTTTCCAATCTCGAAAATTATGTTATGAATTGGTTTGTTAGTGTTTTCTATTGGATAATATGAGCAAATTAACATGAATTCTAAATTAATTATGATATATCTTGATGGTTATGTATATTTTGTAGATGATTACCCTTAATTCTTAACCTTAGGTTTTATCTTGATATGAATTAGGTTGTATTTGATTCAATTGAATTTGTTATTGGTTGAATTACTATTAAATGATGTTGTTACATTACTCATGAAAAAATTTGAGATATTTTTAGTCTTTCATGCTAGTTATTGAGAAGATGATCTACATTAGGAAGTGAATTAACCTAAGTATCTGGTCTTATGCTATGATCTAGTATAGAATTGTGATGTAATGATTCTTCTAGCCTTGTTATCAAGTTTATTATTGACTTATGATGATAAGTACCCAAATTTGATTTAATTGAGGGTTTATGGTAAGACTTTGATGATGAACTATGAAGGAGACTTGGTAAGTCTTATTATCTCTATCTTTTACTTCAAATTGTGGTTAATTGTGACTAAGTAATGATTTTGTATTGTAGTATGCCATTTATTAGGATTTATTGGGTTGTATAATGTTGATTTTAAATGTATTGACTATGATTGTGAGGTGTTCGCTTATGATGTAAATGTTACAAGGAGGATTAATGATTTACCAATATGCCTTATGATGATATGAAGATGTTAACATGCTAACATCACCACTATGAATTGTAATGAATGGATTTATACTCATGCAATTCTTATTGAACTGTTGATTGTGATAATTATACAAGGGGTAGACCCTAAGACCTAAACTAATTTATGATTGATAATAAAGTCTTAAAGACATTTTAAAAAGTGACTCTAGCTTAACACCGAGTGAACTAGAGTGAAGAGTGTCTCTTCCCAAATAGGGAAGTTAGTTTCACTAAAGTACTCATAATATTGTAGACTACAATGCATGCATCATAAATAGGGTCCCAATTGTATCTCCTAGTTCTTGAACTATGTTGCCCCAAGAGAAATATAGTTAGTGGATCCACGTAGTTTCTATGTTTCATGTTTTGGTGCTACCTTGCTTCGGTGTAGGGTTTTATGACACTGTATTCCATACTAGCTCATGTGGTCTATTTCGGTTAGGTAAAGATGTTCCTGAAAGGTAAAATGAATTAAAGGATTCAACTCTAACTAAGATGCCTAAGGGGTCTAGCTTATTCTAGGTAGGGGTATGGCACTCTACCTAAGCATTGCAATAGTAAGAATAGAGGGGAGTCTTAGGAGGATGTTCTTATTTATGAATATGCTAATAATGCTATATGACATGTATATGATGAACTGCACATTGTTGATACTATATGTTAATTAATTCACTTATGAATATGTGTTGGTTTATATTGTTAAAGTAAGATGATATGTATACCTAAATTCTATTTTATGTGAAGTAGGATGTTAGTCATGATTCTTGTTTAAGTACATGATTGAGTAAGGTTATGGGACTTTACTTGGTCATCGCACTTGTTGACTTGATAGGATCTATGGGTAATTTACTTGATTTGTTTATAATGAAATGTACTCTTATTTATGCTTATTGTTAATATGAATTGATAATAGATTTACTTGAATATATATCTAATTATAGGCTATGCATTTTGACTTGACTAGACTTGATGATGTTTGTTTAGTAATGTACATTCTAATGGATTAATGAACATGTCCTATAAATTTGTATGATCTTGTTGAATATGCATAAGTGTTTTCGAAGTAAATTGCATATATTTATGAAATAACCTTTTTCTTAGCATGTTTTCATAGTATGTGTGAATATGGTGTCATACTTTGTACAAGTGGTGTACCAATCTCATTTCCTCCTTTTCTCCAACATTTTAGGTTTCGGTCATTGAAGTGCTTTGAGGGCGACTTGAAGAGGCTTAGATCTCTTATTCATGCCACTATCTATCTTATGGAGAATTCGTTTTAGTTAAAGACTACTATGGTTCTTTCATTTCATTTAGTATGAAACATTGTATAGCCCATGTGAGGCTTTTTAACTTGATGTAGGGGTTATGACCAATTTCTTACAATCTTATTAGATAGTTATTAGATGAGACTACTATTCTGACTATTATGTCTATGCTATACTTTATATACTTATGTGCAATAAAAGTGAAATACTAAGTAATATTCCTATACGAAGGGTCTATGTATACTCGATATGCATATGATATATGTAGGGTCTATGTAAATCTCCAATTAGAACTAATGAAAAATTTTAAATTATCCGCTAAATTTTATATATGAATATAATGATGTAAGCTAAGAGTCTAGTCTTAGTCCTCAAAGAGGAGGACGACGCTAGTTGCGTCAAGGAGGTAAACCAGAATGTGACAAACTAGGTATTAGAGCATGAGGTTGAATTATCTGAGTCAATGTATCTCTCACCCATGTCTATGTAAGTTCATATTCATAATTATGAGCGCGCCACACTTATTGATAGGAACCTAAGTGATGCCTAGGAAACTCTCACTTTCTTGGATATCTAATATCATTCAATTAGAGTATACCTATGGTGTGTTTTTGCATCTAATCCTATTGTTGTGATTATTGGGAAATGAACACTCGAAGGAATGCGGGACAAGGGATTGAAGAGGAGATTGCCAATGCGGGAGCTCCTCCCCATGGTGATGAAGTTCCTCATCTTTAGGAAGGTGAGAATGATGACCAAGCCCCGGTGAATACTCTTCCTTTGACGGATGAGAACATAAGGTCCGCTCTTCTTCAAATTTGCAAAGCCATCACATCCCAAGTACAAGCCGTCATTGCTCAAGCCCAAGCCATGACTGCCCAAGCTAACCGGGAGGTTGTACCTCTCCCAAATCAACAAGTTTATACCATGTCCTCTAGTCTAAGGGATTTCACTCGGATGAATCCTGCTACTTTCTATGGGTGCAAGGTTCAAGAATACCCCAAAGAATTCATTGATGAAGTTTATAAGGTACTCTTGACTATGGGGTTGTCTACTAGTAAGAAGGATAAGTTAGCCACTTATCATCTCAAGGATGTGGCTCAAGAATGGTATGTCCGATGGATTGATAATAGGCCATTAAGGGGTGATCGGTAACTTTGGAGCTTCAAGAAGGCTTTTCTTGATTGGTTCTTTCATAGGGAGATGAGGGAAGGTAAAGTGGTGGAGTTCATCAACCTTCTCCAAGGAGGTATGAGTGTTCATGAATACTCCTTGAAATTCACTAAATCATCAAAATGTGCTCCTGTTTTGGTTTCCAATCTTAGAGATGAAATGTGCCTCTTTGTGACGGGGGTGTCAGATGATTTGGAATAGTAGTGTCATTCGGCTATGATACATGACAACATGAAAATTTCTCGTCTTATGGTTCTTTCCAAATATGTGGAAGAGGCAAGGGCTAAGAGGAAGAGTAAAGATGCTAAGAGGGCAAGATCTTTTGATATGGGTTCTTAAAAGAATAGGCTTGAGATATAAGACAAGCCTACATTTAAGAAGTGGGTTTCTTATCAAGTTCCTTCCATGTTCCATAATGCTAGTGCTGATAGGGTGCCTAACCCAAAGCCTAAGAAGTTAGGAGGCACTAATTCACCAACCGAAAAGCTAACTTGTAGAAAGTGCGGCAAGACAAGGCTAGTGGTAAAGCTCAAGAAAGTGGTTTCAATAAAGATCCAAAGAACAACTTCTATTGTCTCCACTCTAGGAGTGAGCAAGAGACTTCTCCATATGTGGTGACCGGTATGTTGAATGTCTTATCTATTGATGCATATGCCTTATTTGATCTTGGTGCTACCTTATCATTTGTTACTCCTATAATAGCTAAAAATTTGACATTTTGCCCGATATTTTGCATCAACCTTTTATAGTGTCTACTTTGGTGGGTGAGTCGGTTGTTGCAAAAAAGGTGTATTGAAATTGTCCTATAATGTTTGCCAATAGAGTTTATTATGTTCACTAGCAGAACTTGATATGCTTTATTTTGATATTATTTTTCGTATGGATTGGTTTCATGCTTGCTTTGCCTCTAATTGATTGTAGAACAAGGTTGGTGAAGTTAAAATTTCCAAATGAACCCGTTGTAGAGTGGGAGGGGGGAAATTCTGTTCCTAGAGGTCGTATCATCTCTTGTCTATAAGCATGCAAAATTGTCTCTAAAGGTTTTCTATACCATATTGTAAGATTCCAAGTTCTAGACTCCGAAATTTCTCCCATTGAGTTGGTCCCTTGTGAATTTTCGGAGGTCTTTCCTAATGATATTCCCGGTATTCCTTCCGAATGGTAAATTTATTTTTGTATCGACTTGCTACCGGATACAAATCCCATTTGAATTCCTCCTTATAGGATGGCTCCAGCCGAATTGTAAAATTTGAAGGCTCAACTCAAATATTTTCTACACAAAGGCATGAGTAGACCTAGTATTTCTCCATGGGGAGCTCTAGTTTAGTTTATGAAGAATAAGGATGGGTCCTTAATAATGTGTATTGATTACCACCAACTCAATTAAGTGTGTATTAAGAACAAGTATCCTCTCCCTCGGATTGATGACTTGTTTGATCAACTCCAAGGAGAAAACTACTTTTCTAAGATTGACCTGCGATTGGGGTATCACTAACTTATGGTGATAGGTGAGGATATAACAAAGATGGCATTTCGAACTAGATATGGTCACTATGAGTTCTTAGTAATGTCCTTTGGTCTCACTAATGCTCCGTCAGAATTTATAGACCTAATGAATACGGTGTTTTGAAATTACATAGATTCATTTGTCATTGTCTTCATTGAGGCATGTGAGAGAAGTTTTAAAATGTTGAAAGATAGTCTCACTTCCGTTTCGGTGTTAATTTTACCAAAGGGTACAAAGGTTTTGGTTGTGTATTGTGATGCACCTTGAGTGGGTTTGGGGTGTTTTCTATGCAACATGGGAAGGTATCGCCTATGCTTCTAGTCAACTTAAGGTGCATGAGAAAAACTATCCAACTCATGACCTTGAACTAGCGGTCGTGGTATTTTTCTTGAAAATATGGATGCATTAATGGTATGTTTTCCATGTAGATATGTATATCGACCATAAGATTCCCCAATATGTGTTTACCCAAAAGGATTTGAATCTCCGAAAGAGAAGGTGGTTAGAATTGTTGAAAGATTATGACATGAGTATTCTCTATCACCCTGATAGGGTCAATATGGTTGCGGATGCCTAAGTCGTATGACTATGGGTAGTGTGTCTCACATAGGTGAAAACAAGAAAAACCTATTGAAAGATGTTCATAGGTTGGCTAGTTTAGGTGTGAGGTTGGAAGATTCTCCGATTGGTCATTTCATGGTTCATAATAACTCCGAGTCATCATTGGTAGTTGAGGTGAACTTTAAACAACACCTTGATAAATCATTGATGGAGTTGAAGGAATAGATTCTTGGTAAACTTAATGAGGCATACTCCTTGGGGGAGATGGTATTTTGAGATACCAAGGAAGATTGTGTGTTCCCAAGGTTGAATAGTTGAGGAACCGGATGCTTGAGTAAGCCCATGGGTCCCTCTATTCCATTGATCTAGGTTCTATAAAAATGTACCATGATCTTAGGGAGGTATAATGGTGGGAAAGTTTGAAGAAGGACATAGTGGAGTTTGTTGCTAAGTGTCAAAATTGGCAACAAGTAAAAGCCGAACATCAAAAGTCGGGTGGCTTACTACAAGAAATACATGTTCCTACATGGAAGTGGGAAGACATCAATACGGATTTTGTAGTGGATTTTCCTCGGACTCAAAGGCAATATGATTTTATATGGGTGGTTGTGGATAGGTTGACCATGTTTGCTTACTTTATTCCCATAAAGTCTACTTATTCGGTAGAAGATTATGCTATGATCTTCATAGATGAGATTGTGTGTGTCCATGATATTCCGTTATCCATCATATCTGATTGGGGTGCACAATCAACGTCTTGGTTATAGAGGTCATTCCTAGAAATTTTTGGTACTAAGGTGAAGTTAAGTACCACTTTTCATCCCCAAACGAATGGTCAAGCATAGCGTACTATTCAAACCCTTGAGATATGCTTAGGGATTATATTATTGATTTCAAGAGAAATTGGGATAAGCATTTACCTTTGATGGAGTTTTTTTATTATAATAGTTTTCATTTATCCATTTCCATGTCTCCCTATGAAGCCTTGTATGGTAGGAGGTGTAGGTCTCCTGTTGGATTGTTTGAAGTGGGTGATCCTTCGCTTCTGGGTCCCGATTCAATTTATAAGACTTTGGAGAAATGTCATATCATAAGGAACCGGTTGCAAGCAGCCTACAGTCGGTAAAAGTCTTATGCAAATCATAGGAGAAGGGATTTGGAGTTTGAAGAAGGAGATAAGGTGTATTTGAAAATTTCAGGTATGAAAGGGGTGGGTAGATATGGCAAGAAAGGGAAGTTGAGTCCTCATTATGTGGGTCTCTATGAAATCTTGCAATGGGTTTGTAAGGTTTCCTATGAGTTGAAACTTCTTAGTTAATTGTCTTTGGTTCATCCGTTTTTCCATGTTTCCATGCTTAAAAATTGTATTGGTGATCCCTAGTCTATTCTTCCTATTGAGGGTCTTAGTGTGAAGGATAACCTCTCTTATGAGAAAGTTCCAATTCCAATTCTTGATAGGAAAGACAAGTAGTTTAGAATAAAAATGTGGCTTCCGCAAAGGTGTTATGGAAAAATAATCTAGTTGAGGGTGGAACATGGGAGGCCAAGGCCGACATTAAGTCCCGCTACCCTTATCTATTTGATAACTAAGGTTAGTAGGTCTTACTAATACTGAAAATAATGACTAAAATTGAATTTACTTTTATTTTGATAAAGTCTTGCAAAATGTGCATTTTTGAACAACTTTACATTGACTTACATATAGTTGTGCATTTGAACTTGAAATTTTGCTCTTTGGCTTGTTTTGAGTAATGTCATCCATTTTGATATGGTCAGTCTCCTTGAAATGATATGTAGCATGTTGTTGGGATGAAATTTGATATAATTGACTCATAAATGTTAAGTTGATGCTCTTGTTGTCAAGAGAAATAAATTCCTAATAATGTGATATTTGAATCTTATGTGTGTTAATTGAAGTTTCGGGTTGTCTTGTGCATTTACATATGGTAGATGTTGTTATGTATTGTTGTTTGTTGGGCTACTAGTCTTGAGTCTATTCCTTCCTTCAAAAGATTTTAGTTTCGTTCAGGGACAAATGTTCCTAAGGGGTGATAAGGTAACACTTCGAAAATCCAGGACGTATCTTAAATCCTAACATAAGTGTCATGAAGTTTTGACACTGTTTTAAGGCCTAATATAATGAATATAGGTCATTTAGGATGTTTAGAAATTAAAACGTCCAAGAACGTCCATGACATTCGAAAAACTAGCTCATTGACGTACGAGTGTGCCTTAGCCTATTTGACAAGCTTTTAGAAGTGGAAAAACCATGAAAATTGGTGGAATGGCAGCTAACATGTGTTTAAGTCGATTTATGGTTTAAATGTACGGGTAAGTCTCCCAAAGGATTAACCAAGGCCCCTTTAGAAGGACCCTTACACGTTGGAGTCAACACTGCCTGGGCAAGTGAGCCCACGTGATGAAATCGAAGATTCGTGTGTGGATCGACGGGGCGTCGTTTCCAACCATCAACAAAAACATATACAAGTTTTTGAATCCTTCACTTGAACAAGTCTCTTAATAGAACAACGGATGTGTAGCACGGAGGAGGGATGGTCCGTCGACTGACCCACGATCCGTCGATCGTGGTGTCGTCTGTGACACTAGAATATCCTTGACGGTTTAAGTTAGTCTTAACTAATTAAATAAGGCGTTTGCTGATTAGTTAGGGGATTAAGGAAGCCTAATTATGTTAATTAACCCCCCATATAAAGGCCCCAACCCCAGTAGTCTAATTACAACTCTCAAAACAAAACTCTCTTCGTTCTCTCTTCTTTCTCTCTCTATTGGAAGACACCATTGAAGATAATATAGGGGAGGGATTTCGGTTTGTAAAGGGACGATTTCACCATCAATTCTTCATTAAACGTTGAGGTATGAGATCTAATCACCCTTAAGACCTCTTTCCTCAAAGGGTTCGTTCAAAATATTTTCAAAAGTTGGGTTTTCGTGTGCGTTCTTCTCCATCTCAAAAATTATGCTCTGAATTAATTTGTTTATATTTTCTATTGGATAATATGACTTTATTCACATAAATTACAACTTAATTATTACATATCTTGATGGTTTGGTCTAGTTTGTAGATGACGTCCCTTATCCCTTAACCCTAAACCCTAAGTTTGATATTGATATGAATTAGGTTGTATTTGATTAAATTGACTTGTTATTGGTGAAAGTACTATTAAATGATGTTTTTACCTTAATCATGAACAAATTGGAGTGATTTCTATTCATGCTAGTTCCTGAGAAGATGATATAGGTTAGGAATTGAATTGATCTAAATATCTTTTCTAAGTTATGATCTAGTATTGAATTGCAATGTAGTAATTATTCTAGCCTTTTTATCATGTTTATTATTAATTAATAATGATGTATACCCAAATTGGGTTTAATTCAGCGTTCATGGTAAGACCTTAATGATAAACTATGAAGAAACATGGCAAGTCTTATTATCTTTATCCTTTACTTCAAATTGTGGTTAATTATGATTAAGTCATGATGTTGTATTTGAGTCTTCCTTGTATTAGGATTGATAGGGTGATATGATGTTTAATTGAAATGTCTTGATTATGATTGTGAGGAGTTGGCTTAAGATGTAAATGTTATAAGGAGGGTGAATGATTTACCAATGTGCCTTATCATGATATGAAGATGTTAATGTGCTAACATCACCTATATGAATTGTAATGAAAGAGTTTATACTCATGCAAATATTATTGATCTATTAATGATGATGATTAGACAAGGGGTATACCCTATGACCTAAAATAAGTATGACTGATTATAAAGGCTTAAAGACATTTCAAAAAAAGGACTCAAGCTTAGCACCGAGTGAACTAGAGTATGGAGTGTCTCTTCCCACATAGGGAAGGTAAAATCACTAAACTACTTGATATTGGAGACTACAATGCATTTAGCATAAATAGGGTCCCAACTATATCTCCTAGTTCTTGAACTATGTTGCCCCAATAGAAATACTAGCTAGTGGATCCACGTAGTTTCTATGTTTCATGTTTTGATGCTACTTTTGCAAGTAGTCTGCCTTCCTTCGGTGTAGGTTTTTATAACACCAGATTGCATAATAGCTCATGTGGTCTATGTCGGTTAGGTAAAGATTTTCCTGAAAGGTAAAATGAACTAAAGGATTGAACTCTAACTAAGATGCCTAAGGGGTCTAGCTTATTCTAGGTAGGGGTATAGGACTTTACCTAAGCATTGCACTAGTAAGCTTAGAGGGGAGTCTTGGAGGATGTTCTTATTTATGAATATGCTAATAATTCTATATGACATTTATATGATGAACTTGTACATTATTGATACTTTATGTTGATTAGTTCACTTATGAATATGTGTTGGTTTATATTGTTAAAGTAAGATGATATGTATACCTAAATTCCATGTTATGTGAAGTAGGATGTTAGTCATGATTCTTGTTGGGTGACATGATTGAGTAAGGTTATGGGACTTTACTTGGTCATCGCACTTGTTGACTTGATAGGGTGCATGGGTAATTTACTTGATTTGTTTATGATGAAATGTATTCTTATTCAAGCTTATTGTTAATATGAATTTATAATAAGTTACTTGAATATATATCTAATTATAGGCTATGCATTTTAACTTGACTAGACTTGACGATGTTGGTTTGGTAATCTACATTCTAACGGATTAATGAACATGTCCAATGGATTGGTATGATCTTGTTGAATATGTATAAGTGTTTTCAAAGTAAATTGCACATATTTATGAAATGTCCTTTTTCTTAGCATGTTTTCATAATATGTGTAAATATGTTCTCATACTTTGTACAAGTTGTTTACTAATCTCATTTCCTCCTTTTCTCCAACATTTTAGGTTCAGGTCGTTGAAGTGCTTTGAAGGCGACTTGAAGAGGGCTTTGATCTCTTATTCATGCCACTATCTATCTTATGGACTTCGTTTTTTAGTTAAAGACTACTATGGTTCTTTCATTTCATTTAGTATGAAACATTGTATAGCCCATGTGAGGCTTTTTCACTTGATGTATGTGTTATGCCCAATTTCTTACAATCTTATTAGATAGTTATTAGATCACACGACTATTATGACTATTATGTCTATGCTATACTTTTTATACTTATGTGCAATAGAAGTAGAAAACTAAGTAATGTTCCTACACTAAGGGTCTATGTATACTCGATATGCATATGATATGTGTATGTAGGGTCTATGTAAATCTCCAAGAAGAAGTAATGAAGAGTTTGAATTATCTACTAAATTTTATCTATGAATGTAATGATGTAGGATAAGAGTCTAGTCTTAAGCCTCGGAGAGGACGATGACGCTAGTTGCGTCAAGGAGGTAAACCCAAATGTGACAAACTTGGTATCAGAGCATGAGGTTGAATTATCTTTGAGTCAATGTATCTCTCACCCATGTCTTTGTAAGTTTGTATTCAGAATTATGAAGCGCGCCACACTTATTAATAGGAACCTAAGTGATACCTAGGAAACTCTAACTTTCTTGGAAATCCAATATCGTTCAAATACAGTATAATTATGGTGTGTTTTAGCATCTAATTCTATTGTTGTGATTATAGGGAAATTATCACTCGAAGGAATGCGGGATGAAGGATTGAACAAGAGATTGCCAATGCGGGAGCTACTCCCCATGGTGATCAAGTTCCTCCTCTTTAGGAGGGTGAGAATGATGACCAAGCCCCGGTGAATACTCTTCCTTTGACGGATGAGAACATAAGGTCCGCTCTTCTTCAAATTTCCCAAGCCATCACTACCCAAGCACAAGCTCCACTGCTCAAGCCCAAGCCATGACTGCCCAAGCTAACCAAGAGGTTGTACCTCATCCAAATCAACAAGTTTCTAAAATGGACTCTCGTCTAAGCAATTTCACTCAGATGAATCCTGCTACTTTCAATGGGTGCAAGGTTGAAGAATACCCCCAAGAATTCATCGATGAAGTTTACAAGGTACTCTTGGCTATGGGGTTGTCTACTAGTAAGAAGTTTGAGTTATCTACTTATCAACTAAAGGATGTGGCTCAAGCATGGTATGTCCAATGGAGGGATAATAGGCCATTAAGTAGTGATCCGGTGACTTGGGAGCTTCAAGAAGGCTTTTCTTGATTGGTTCGTTCCTAGGATTATAAGGGAATGTAAAGTGGTGGAGTTTATTAACCTTCTCCAAGGAGGTATGAGTGTTCATAAATATGCCTTGAAATTCACTAAATTATAAAAATGTGCTCTGGTTTTGGTTTCGATCCTAGACATGAAATGAGCTGCTTTGTGATGGGGGTGTCGGATAATTTGCAAGAGGAGTGTCATTCGACTATGATACATGACAACATGAACATTTCTCGTCCTATGGTGCTTTCCGAACATGTGGAAGAGGCAAAGGCTAAGAGGAAGAGTAAAGATGCTCAGAGGGCAAGATCTTTTGATAGGGGTTCTTCAAAGAATAGGCTTGAGATATAAGACAATCCTAGATTTAAGAAGCGAGTTTCTTATCAAGTCCCTTCAAAGTTCCATAAGGCTAGTCCTGATAGGGTGTCTAACCTAAATCCCAATAAATTAGAAGGCACTAATTCACCAATCGAAAAGCCAACTTGTTCAAAGTGTGGCAAGAGGAACTCTCGAAATTGTCTTAAGGGAACGAACAATTGTTTTGGTTGTGGAAAAAATGGGAACAAGGTAGGTATTTACCTAATGTGAAGGGTCAAGACAAGACTAGTGGTAAAGCTCAAGCAAGTGGTTTCAATAAAGCTCCAAAGAACAACATCTATGCTCTCCACTCTAGGGGTGAGCAAGAGACTTCGCCCGATGTGGTGATCGGTATGTTGAAAGTCTTCTCTATTGATGCATATGCCTTACTTGATCTTTGTTTAGCTAAGAAGTTTGACATTTTGCCCGATATTTTGCATGAACCTTTTATAGTGTCTACTCTGGTGAATGAGTCGGTTGTTGCAAAAAAGGTGTATAAAATTTTCCTATAATGTTTCCTAATATAGTTTATTATGTTGACTAGTAGAACTTGATATGCTTTATTTTGATATTAGTTTTGGTATGGATTGGTTGTGTGCTTGCTTTGCCTCTATTGATTGTAGAACAAGGGTGGTGAAGTTAAAATTTCCAAATGAACCTGTTGTAGAGTAGAGGGGGGGGGGGATTCTATTCCTAGATTTCGTATCATCTCTTGTTTATAAGCATGCAAAATTGTCTCTAAAGGTTTTCTATACCATATTGTAAGATTCCAAGTTCTGGACTTCGAAATTCCTCCCATTGAGTTGGTCCCCGTAGTGAGTGAATTTTTGAAGGTCTTTCCTAATGATATTCTCGGTATTCCTTCCAAACAGTAAATTGATTTTTGTATGGAATTGCTACCGGATACAAATCCCATTTGAATTCCTCCTTATAGGATGGCTCCAGCCGAATTGAAAAATTTGAAGGCTCAACTCAAATATTTTCTACACAAAGGCATCAGTAGACCTAGTATTTATCAATGTGGTGCTCTGGTTTAGTTTGTGAAGAAGAAGAATGGGTACTTAATAATGTGTATTGATTACCGTCAAATTAATAAAGTCTGTATTAACAACAAGTATCCTCTCCCTCGGATTGATGACTTGTTTGATCAACTCCAAGGGGCAAACTACTTTTCTAAGATTGACTTGCGATTAGGGTATCACCAACTTATGGTAAGAGGTGAGGATAAACAAAAGATGGCATATCGAACTAGATATGGTCACTATGAGTTCTTAGTAATGTCCTTTGATCCCACTAATTCTCCGGTTGAATTTATGAACCTAATGAATAGGGTGTTTTGAAATTACCTAGATTCATTTGTCATTGTCTTCATTGATGACATCTTAGTATATTCGAAAAATGAGGGTGATCACATGAACTATTTGAGGGTGGTGTTGCAAGTACTTAAAGAACATCAATTGTTTTCCAATTATAGAAAATGTGAGTTTTAGTTAAGGTCAGTGACATTTCTTCGTCATATCATCTCTAGTGAGCGAGTTAAGGTTTATCTAAGGAAAATGGAGGCGGTTAAATTTGCCTAGACCATTGAATCCAACAGACATTAGGAGTTTCTTGGGTTTAGCGGGTTATTATCGGAGGTTTGTGGATGGTTTTGCTTCCATTGCATCTCCCTTGACTACTTTCACCCAAAAGTATGAGAAATTTGAGTGGTCGGAGTCATGTGACAGAAGTTTTCAAATGTTGAAAGATAGACTCACTTCCGTTTTGGTGTTGAATTTACCAAAGGGTATAAAGGGTTTGGTTGTGCATTGTGATGCATCTTGAGTGGGTTTGGGGTTTTTTGCTATGCAACATGGGAAGGTGATAGCTTATGCTAATAGGAAACTTAAGTTGCATGAGAGAAGCTATCCAACTCATGACCTTGAACTAGCGGTCGTGGTATTTGTCTTAAAAAAATGGATGCATTAATGGTATGGTGTCCATGTATATATGTATACCGACCATAAGAGTCCCCAATATGTGTTTACCCAAAAGGAGTAGAATCTCTAAAAGAGAAGGTGGTTAGAATTGTTGAAAGATTACGACATGAGTGTTCTCTATCAACCTGACAGGGCCAATATGGTTGCGGATGCTCTAAGTCATACGACTATGGGTAGTGTATCTCACATAGGTGAAGCCAATAAAGACCTAGTGAATGATGTTCACAGGTTGGCTAGTTTGGGTGTGAGGTTGGAAGATTCTCCGATTGGTCGTTTCATGGTTCATAATAACTCCGAGTCATCATTGGTAGTCGAGGTGAACTTCAAACAAAACCTTGATAAATCATTGATGGAGTTGAAGGAATCGATTCTTGTTAAGCTTAATGAGGCATACTCCTTGGGGGAGATGGTGTTTTTAGATACCAAGGAAGATTGTGTGTTCCTAAGGTTTAAGAGTTGAGGAACCGGATGCTTGAGTAAGTCCGTGGGTCCCGCTATTCCATTAATCCGGGATCTATAAAAATATACCATGAACTTAGGGAGGTATATTGGTGGGGAAGTTTGAAGAAGGACATAGCGGAGTTTTTTGCTAAGTATCAAAATTATTAACAAGTAAAAACCGAACATCAAAAGTCGGGTGGCTTACTACAAGAAATACATGTTCCTACATGGAAGTGGGAAGACATCAATACGGATTTTGTAGTGGATTTTCCTCGAACTCAAAGGCAATATGACTTTATATGGGTGGTTGTGGATAGGTTGACCATGTTTGCTTACTTTATTCCCATCAAGTCTACTTATTCGTTAGAAGATTATGCTAGGATATTCATAGATGAGATTGTGTGTGTCCATGATATTCCGTTATCCATCATATCTGATCAGGGTGCACAATCAACGTCTAGGTTTTGGAGGTCATTCCTTGAAATTTTTGGTACTAAGGTGAAGTGAAGTACCCCTTGTCATCCCCAAACGAATGGTCAAGCATAGTGTACTATTCAAACCCTTGAGATATGCTTAAGGCTTACATTATTGATTTCAAGAGAAATTGGGATAAGCATTTGCCTTAGATGGAGTTTTCTTATTATAATAGTTTTCATTCATCCATTTCCATGTCTGCCTATGAAGCGTTGTATGGTAGGAGGTCTAGGTCTCCTATTGGATAGTTTGAAGTGGGTTATCCTTCGCTTCTGGGTCCCGATTCAATTTATATGACTTTGGAGAAAGTTCATATCATAAGGAACAGGTTGCAAGCGGCCTATAGTGGGCAAAAGTCTTATACGAATCATAGGATAAGGGATTTGGAGTTTGAAGAAGGTGATAAGGTATATTTAAAATTTCAGGTACGAAAGAGGTGTTTAGATTTGGCAAGAAAGGGAAGTTGAGTCCTCATTATGTGGGTCTCTAAGAAATCTTGCAAAGGGTTGTTGCCTATGAGTTTAAACTTCCTAGTTAATCGGCTTTGGTCATCCATTTTTCCATGTTTCCATGCATAAAAATTGTATTGGTGATCCCTAGTCTATTCTTCCTATAGAGGGTCTTGGTGTGAAGGATAACCTCTCTTATGAGAATGTTTCGATTCCAATTCTTGATAGAAAAGTTAAGTTGTTAAGGAATAAGGAGGTGGCTTCCGTAAAGGTCATTTAGTTGAGGGTGCAACATGGGAGGCCAAGGCCGACATTAAGACCCTTACCTTCATTTCTTTGATAACTAAGGTTAGTAGTTCTTACTAATACTGAAAATAATGACTAAAATTGATGTTACTTTCATTTTGGTAAAGTCTTGTAAAATGTGCATTTTTAACTAGCTTTACAGTAACTTACAGTGAAGATGTGCATTTGAACTTGAAATTTTGCACTTTGTCTTGTTTTGAGTCATGTCGTGAATTTTTATATGGTCAGTCTCTTTGAAATGATATGTAGAATGTTTTTGGGCTGAAATTTGGTATAATTGACATATAAATGTTAAGTTGATGCTCTTGCTGTCATAGAAGGAAATTCGTAATAATGTGATATTTGAATCTTATGTGTTGTAATTGAAGTTTCGGGTTGTATTGTGCATTTACATATGGTAGATGTTGCTATGTATTGTTGTTGGTTGGGCTGCTACTCTTGAGTCTATTCCTTCCTTCAAAAGATATTAGTGTCATTTGGGGACGAATGTTTCTAGGGGGTGCTAATGTAACACTTTGAAAATCCAAGACGTATCCTAAAGCCTTACATAAGTGTCATGAGGTCTTGACACTGTTTCAAGGCCTAATTTAATTAATATAGGTCATTTAGGAAGTTTACAAATCAAAACGTCCAAGAATGTCAATCACATTCGGAAAACTAGCTCATTGAGGTACGAGTGTGCCTTAGCCTATTTGAAAAGCTTTTAGGAGTGGGAAAACCATGACAATTGGTTAAAGGGCAGCTAACATGTGTTTAAGTCGATTTATGGTTGAAATGTACGGGTAAGTCTCCCCAAGGATCAACCAAGGCCCCTTTAGGAGGACCCTTACACGTTGGAGTCAACACTGCCTGGGCAATGTGACCCCACGTGATGAAATCGGGGATTCGTGTGTGGATCGATGGGGCGTCTTTTCCAACAGTCGACCAAAACTTGGACAATTTATCGAATCCTTCATTTGCACAAGTCTCTGAATAGAAGAACACATGTGTAGCACGGAGGAAGGATGGTCCTTCGACTGACCCACGATTTGTCGACCATGGTGTCGTCTGTGACACTTTAATATACTTGACGGAATATGTTAGTCTTAACGAATTAAATAAAGCCTTTGGTGGTAGTTAGGGGATTAAGGAAGCCTAATTTTGTTGATTAACCCCACATATAAAGGCCCCAACCTCAGTAGTCTAATTACAACTCTCGAAACCAAACTCTCTTCCTTCTCTCTTCTTTCTCTCTCTACTGGAAGACACCATTGAAGATAAGCTAGGGAAGGGATATGGGTTTGTAAAGAGACGATTTCACCATCAATTCTTCATTAAACTTTGAGGTATGGAATCTAATTCACCTTTGAGACCTCTTTCCTCAAAGGGTTCCTTCAAAGTATTTTCAAAAGTTGGGTTTTCATGTGCGTTCTTCTCCATCTTAAAAATTATGCTATGAATTGATTTGTTTATGTTTTCTATTGGATAATATGTCCACATTCACATGAATTTCTAACTTAATTATAACATATCTTGATGGTTTGGTGTAGCTTGTAGATGATGACCCTTATCCCTTAACCCTAAACCCTAGGTTCGATCTTGATATATATTAGATTGTATTTGATTCAATTGACTTGTTATTGGTTAAATTACTATTAAATAATTTTCTTACATTAATTATTAACAAATTTGAGTGATTTTTATTAATGCCAGTTCTTGAGAAGATGATATAGGTTAGGGATTAAATTGACCTAATATCTTTTCTTAATCTATGATCTAGTATTGAATTGCGATGTATCAATTCTTCTAGCCATGTTATCATGTTTATTATTGACTTATGATGATGTATACCTAAATGGGTTTAATTGAGGGTGTATGGTAAGACCTTGATTATGACTATGAAGAGACTTTGTAAGTCTTATGATCTAGATCCTTTACTTCAAATTGTGGTTAATTATGATTAAGTCATGATGTTGTATTGGAGTCTTCCTTGTATTAGTAATTATAGGGTGGTATGATGTTTAATTGAAATGTCTTGATTATGATTGTGAGGAGTTGGCTTTATATGGAAATATTATAAGGAGGGTGAATGATTTACCAATGTGCCTTATCATGATATGAATATGTTAATGTGCTAAACATCACCTATATGAATTGTAATGAAAGGATTTATACTCATGCAATTATTATTGAGCTAATTATGATTATGATTATACAAGGGGTATACCCTATGACCTAAACTAAGTTATGCATGATAATAAAGGCTTAACGACATTTCAAAAAAAAGGACTCCAGCTTAGCAGCGAGTGAACTAGAGTGAGGAGTGTCTCTTCCCACATAGGGAAGGTAAAATCACTAAAGTAATCTTGATATTGGAGACTACAATGCATTTAGCATAAATAGGGTCCCAACTACATCTTCTAATTGTTGAACTATGTTACCCCAATAGAAATACTAGCTAGTGGATCCACGTAGTTTCTAGGTTTCATGTTTTGATGCTACTTTTGCCAGTTTTCTACCTTCCTTCGGTGTAGGTTTTTATAACACCGGATTCCATACTAGCTCATGTGGTCTATGTCGGTTAGGTAAAGATGTTACTGAAAGGTAAAATGAACTAAAGGATTGAACTCTAACTAAGATGCCTAAGGGGTCTAGCTTATTTTAGGTAGGGGTATGGGACTCTACCTAAGCATTGCACTAGTAAGCCTAGAGGAGAGTCTTAGGAGGATGTTCTTATTTATGAATATGCTAATAATGCTATATGACATGTATATGATGAACTTGCACATTGTTGATACTATATGTTGATTAGCTCACTTATGAATATGTGTTTGTTTATAATGTTAAAGTAAGATGATATGCATACCTAAATGCATTGTTATGTGAAGTACGATGTTAGTTATGGTTCTTGTTGGGTTACATGATTGAGTAATGTTATGGGTGTTTACTTGGTCATCGCAATTGTTGACTTGATAGGGTGCATGGGTAATTTACTTGATTTGTTTATAAAGAAATGTATTCTTATTCATGCTTATTGTTAATATGAATTTATATTAGAGTAACTTGAATATATATCTAAATATAGGCTGTGCATTTTAACTTGACTAGACTTGACGATGTTTGTTTGGTAATGTACATTCTAATGGATTAATGAACATGTCCTATGGATTGGTATGATCTTGTTGAATATGCATAACTGTTTTCAAAGTAAATTGCATATATTTATGAAATATCCTTTTTCTTAGCATGTTTTCATAGTATGTGTAAATATGGTCTTATACTTTATACAAGTGGTGTGCTAATCTCATTTCCTCCTTTTCTCCAACAATTGAGGTTCCGGTCGTTGAAGTGCTTTCAAGGAGACTTGAAGAGGGCTTAGATCTCTTAATCATGCCACTATCTATTTATGGAGTTTGCTTTTTAGTTAAAGACTACTATGGTTGTTTCATTCACTTTACTATGAAACATTGTATAGCCCTTGTGAGGCTTTTTAACTTGATGTATGGGTTATGCCCAATTTCTTACAATCTTATTAGATAGTTATTAAATGAGACGACTATTATGACTATTATGTCTATGTTATACTTTTTATACATATGTGCAATAAAAGTAGAAAACTAAGTAATATTCCTATTCGAAGGGTCTATGTATACGTGATATACATATGATATGATTATGTAGAGTCTATGTAAATCTCCAAGTAGAAGTAACGAAAAGTTTTAAATTATCCGCTAAATTTGATCTATGAATGTAATGATGTAAGCTGAGAGTCTAGTCTTAGTCCTCAAAGAGCACGAAGACGCTAGTTGCGTCAAGGAGGTAAACCCGAATATGACAAACTTTGTATCACAGCATGAGGTTGAATTATCTTTGAGTCAATGTTTCTCTCACCCATGTCTATGTAAGTCCATATTCATAATTATGAAGTGCGCCACACTTATTGATAAGAACCTAAGTGATGCCTAGGAAACTCTCACTTTCTTGGAAATCCAATATCGTTCAATTAGAGTACACTTATGGTGTGTTTTTGCATCTAATCCTATTGTTGTGATTATAGGGAAATGAACACTCGAAGGAATGCGGTACGAAGGATTGAAGAGGAAATTGCCAATGCGGGAGCTCCTCCCCATGGTGATCAAGTTCCTCCTCTTTAGGAAGGTGAGAATGACGACGAAGCCCCGGTGAATACTCTTCCTTTGAAGGATGAGAATATAAGGTCTGCTCTTCTTCAAATTTCCCAAGCCATCACTACCCAAGCACAAGCCGCCACAATCAAGCCCAAGACATGGCTGCCCAAGCTAACCGGGAGGTTGTACCTCATTCAAATCAACAAGTTTCTACCATGGCCTCTCGTCTGAGGGATATCACTCGGATGAATCCTGCTACTTTCTATGGATGAAAGGTTGAAGAATACCCCCAAGAATTCATCGATAAAGTTTAGAAGGTACTCTTGGCTCTGGGGTTGTCTACTAGTAAGAAGTTTGAGTTAGCCACTTATAAACTCAAGGATGTGGCTCAATCATGGTATGTCAAATGGAGGGATAATAGGCCATTAAGGGGTGATCCGGTGACTTGGGAGCTTCAAGAAGGCTTTTCTTGATCGGTTCTTTCCTAGGGAGTTGAGGGATGCTAAAGTGGTGTAGTTTATTAACCTTCTCCAAGGAGATATGAGTGTTCATAAATACGCCTTGAAATTCACTAAGTTATCAAAATGTGCTCCTGTTTTGGTTTCCGATCTTAGAGATGAAATGAGCCGCTTTGTGACGGGGGTGTCGGATAATTTGCAAGAGGAGTGTCATTCGGCAATGATACATGACAACATGAACATTTCTCGTCTTGTGGTTCTTTCTAAACATGTGGAAGAGGCAAGGGCGAAGAAGAAGAGTAAAAATTCTAACAGGGTAAGATCTTTTGATAGGGGTTCTTCAAAGAAAAGGCTTGAGATATAAGACAAGCCTAGATTTAAGAAGCGGGTTTCTTATCAAGTTCCTTCCAAGTTCTATAAGGCTAGTGCTTATAGGGTGTCTAACTTGAAGCCTAAAATTTAGAAGGCACCAATTCACCATCCGATAAGCAAATTTGTAGAAAGTGTGGCAAGAGGAACTATGGAGATTGTCTTAAGGGAACGGACAATTGTTTTGGTTGTGGAAAAAGTGGTAACAAGGTTAGGCATTTACCTAATGTGAAGGGTCAAGACAAGGCTAGTGGTAAATCTCAAGCAAGTGGTTTCAATAAAGCTCCAAAGAACAACTTCTATGCTCTCCTCTCTAGGGGTGAGCACGAGACTTCTCCCGATGTGGTTACTGGTATGTTGAAAGTCTTCTCTATTGATGCATATGCCTTACTTGATCTTGGTGCTACCTTATCATTTCTTACTCCTCTAATAGCTAAGAAGTTTGACATTTTGCCTGATATTTTGCATGAACCATTTATAGTATCTACTCTGGTGGGTGAGTCGATGGTTGCAAAAAAGTTGTATTGAAATTGTCCTATAATGTTTCCCATTATAATTTATTATGTTGACTAGTAGAACTAGAGATGCTTTATATTGATATTAGTTTTGGTATGGATTGGTTGCGTGCTTGCTTTGCCTCTCTTGATTGTAGAACAAGGGTGGTGAAGTTAAAATTTCCAAATGAACCCATTGTAGAGTAGAAGGGGGGAAATTCTATTCCTAGATGTCGTATCATCTCTTGTTTATAAGCATGCAAAATTGTCTCTAAAGGTTTCCTATGCCATATTGTAAGATTCCAAGTTCTAGACTCCGAAATTCCTCCCATTGAGTTGGTCCCCATAGTGAGTGAATTTTCGGAGGTCTTTCCTAATGATATTCTCGGTATTCCTTCAAAATGGTAAATTGATTTTTCTATCGAATTGCTACCGGATACAAATCCCATTTGAATTCCTCCTTATAGGATGGCTCAAGCCGAATTGAAAAATTTGAAGGCCCAACTAAAATATTTTCTACACAAAGGTATTAGTAGACCTAGTATTTATCAATGTGGTGCTCTGGTATAGTTTGTGAAGAAGAAGAATGGGTACTTAATAATGTGTATTGATTACCGCCAACTCAATAAAGTCTGTATTAACAACGAGTATCATCTCCCTCGGATTGATGACTTATTTGATCAACTCCACTGGCAAACTACTTTTCTAAGATTGACTTGCGATCGGGGTATCACCAACTTATGGTGAGAGGTGAGGATATACCAAAGATGGCATTTCAAACTAGATATGGTCACTATAAGTTCTTAGTAATGTCCTTTGGTCTCACTAATGCTATGGCAGAATTTATCGACCTAATAAATAGGGTGTTTTGAAATTCCCTAGATTCATTTGTCATTGTCTTCATTGATGACATCTTAGTATATTCGAAAAATGAGGGTGATCACATAAACTAATTGAGGGTGGTGTTGCAAGTACTTAAATAACTTCAATTGTTTTCCAATTAAAGAAAATGTTAGTTTTAGTTAAGGTCATTGACATTTCTTCGTCATATCATCTCTTGTGAGGGAGTTGAGGTTTATCTAAGGAAAATGGAGGCGGTTAAAAATTGGCCTAGACCATTGACTCCAATAGACATTAGGAGTTTCTTGGGCTTAGCAGGTTATTATCGGAGGTTTGTGGATGGTTTTGCGTCCATTGCATCTCCCTTGACTACTTTAACCCAAAAGTGTGAGAAATTTTGAGTGTTCTAAGGCATGTGAGAGATGTTTTAAAATGTTGAAAGATGGCTCACTTCCGTTCCGGTGTTGATTTTACCAAAGTGTACAAAGGTTTTGGTTGTGTATTGTGATGCACCTTGAGTGGGTCTGGGGTGTTTTCTATGCAACATGCGAAGGTGATAGCCTATGCTTCTAGGCAACTTAAGGTGCATGAGAGAAACTATCCAACTCATGACCTTGAACTAGCGGTCGTGGTATTTGTCTTGAAAATATGGATGCATTAATGGTATGGTGACCAGGTAGATATGTATACCAACCATAAGAGTCCCCAATATGTGTTTACCCAAAAGGAGTTGAACCTCCAAAAGAGAAGGTGGTTAGAATTGTTGAAAGATTATGACATTAGTGTTCTCTATCACCCCGGCAGGGCCAATATGGTTGAGAATTCTCTAAGTCTCATGAATATGGGTAGTGTGTCTCACATAGGTGAAGCCAAGAAAGACCTAGTGAAAGATGATCATAGGTTGGCTAGTTTGGGTGTGAGGTTAGAAGATTCTCTGATTGGTCGTTTCATGGTTCATAATAACGAGTCATCATTGGTGGTCGAGGTGAACTTCAAACAATACCTTGATAAATAATTGATGGAGTTTAAGGAATCGATTCTTGGTAAGCTAATGAGGCACCAAGGAAGATTGTGTGTTCCCAAGGTTGAAGAGTTGAGGAACCGGATGGTTGAGTAAGCCCATGGGTCCCTCTATTCCATTAATCCGGGTTCTATAAAAATGTACCATGTACTTAGGGAGGTATTTTGTTGGGAAAGTTTGAAGAAGGACATAGCGGAGTTTGTTGCTAAGTGTCAAAATTGCCAACAAGTAAAAGTCCAACAACAAAAGTTGGGTGTCTTACTACAAGAAATACATACTCCTACATGGAAGTGGGAATACATCAATATGGATTTTGTAGTGGATTTTCCTCGGACTAAAAGGCAAAATGACTTTATATGGGTGGTTGTGGATAGGTTGACCATGTTTGCTTACTTTATTCCCATCAAGTCTACTTATTCGGTAGAAGATTATGCTAAGATCTTCATAGATGAGATTGTGTGTCGCCATGACATTCCGTTATCCATCATATCTGATTGGGGTGCACAATCAACGTGTAGGTTTTCGAGGTCATTCCTAGAAATTTTTGATATTAAGGTGAAGTTAAGTACCACTTTTCATCACCAAACAAATGGTCAAGCAGAGCGTACTATTCAAACCCTTGAGATATGCTTAGGGCTTATATTATTTATTTCAAGAGAAATTGGGATAAGCATTTGCCTTTGGTGGAGTTTTCTTATTATAATAGTTTTCATTCATTCATTTTCATGTCTCCCTATGAAGCCTTGTATGGTAGGAGGTGTAGGTATTCTATTGGATAGTTTGAAGTGGGTGAGCCTTCGCTTCAGGGTCCCGATTCAATCTATAAGACTTTGGAGAAAGTTTATATCATAAGGAACTGGTTGCAAGTTGCTTACAATCGGCAAAAGTCTTATGCGAATCATAGGAGAAGGGATTTGGAGTTTGAAGAAGGTGATAAGGTGCATTTGAAAATTTCAGGTATGAAAAGGGTGGTTAGATTTGGCAAGAGAAGGAAGTTGAGTCCTCATTATGTGGGTCTCTATGATATCTTGCAAAGGGTTTGTAAGGTTGCCTATGAGTTGCAATTTCCTAGTTAATTGGCTTTGGTTCATCTGGTTTTCCATGTTTCCATGCTTAAAAACTATATTGGTGATCCCTAGTCTATTCTTCCTATTGAGGGTCTTGATGTGAAGGATAACCTTTTTTATGAGAAAGTTCCGATTCCAATTCTTGATAGGAAAGTCAAGTAGTTAAGGAATAAATAGGTGCCTTCCGTAAAGGTGTTATGGAAGAATCATCTAGTTGAGGGTGCAACATGGGAGGCCAAGGCAGACATTAAATCCCGTTACCCTCATCTATTTGATAACTAAGGTTATTATTTCTATCCAATACTGAAAATAATGACTAAAATTGAAGTTACTTTGATTTTCGTGAAGTCTTGCAAAATGTGCATTTTTGAATAGCTTTATAGTGAATTACATTTAAGTTGTGCATTTGAACCTGAAATTCGCTCTTTGGCTTGTTTTGAGTCATGTCGTGCATTTTGATATGGTCAGTCTCTTTGAAATGATATGTAGCATGTTGTTGGGCTGAAATTTCATATAATTGACTAATAAATGTTTAGTTGATGCTCTTGTTGTCTTGAGAAAGAAATTCCTAATAATGTGATATTTGAATCTTATGTGTGGTAATTGAAGTTTCGGGTTGTCTTGTGCATTTACATATGGTAGATGTTGTTATAAATTGTTGTTGGTTGGGCTGCTAGTCTTGAGTCTATTCCTTCCTTCAAAAGATTTTAGTGTCATTCGAGGACGAATGTTCCTAAGGGGTGATAATGTAACACTTCGAAAATCCAAGACGTATCTTAAAGCCTAACATAAGTGTCATGACGTCTTGACACTGTTTAAAGGCATACCTTTTTGAAAATATGTCATTTAGGAAGTTTAGAAATCAAAACATCCAACAACGTCCATGACATACGAAAAACTAGCTCATTGAGGTACGAGTTGTCCTTAGCCTATTTGACAATCTTTTAGGAGTGGGAAAACCATGAAAATTGGTGGAAGGGAAGCTAACTTGTGTTTAAGTCGATTTATTGTTGAAATGTACGGGTATGTCTCCCCAAGGATCAACGGAGGCCCCATTAGGAGGACCTTTACACGTTGGAGTCAACACTACCTGGGAAATGTGAACCCACGTGATGAAATGGACGATTTGTGTGTGGATCGATGGGGCGTCGTTGCCAACCGTCGACCAAAACATAGACAAGTTTTTGAACCCTTAAATTGCACAAGTCTCTGAATAGAACAACGGATGTGTAGCACAGAGGAGGGCTGGTCCGTCGACTGACCCACAATCTGTCGATCGTGGTGTCGTCTATGACACTATAATATCCTTGACAGTTTAAGTTAGTCTTAACTAATTAAATAAGGCGTTTGGTGGTTAGTTAGGGGATTAAGCAATCCTAATTATGTTAATTAACCACCAATATAATGGCCCCAACCCCAGTATTCTAATTACAACTCTCAAAATAAAACTCTCTTCCTTCTCTCTTCTTTCTCTCTCTATTAGAAGACACCATTGAAGATAAGCTAGGGGAGGGATTTGGGTTTGTAAAGGGACGATTTCACCATCAATTCTTCATTAAACTTTGAGGTATGAGATCTAATTTACCTTTGGGACCTCATTCCTCAAAGGGTTCCTTCAAAGTATTTTCAAAAGTTGGGTTTTCATGTGCGTTCTTCTCCATCTCGAAAATTATGCTATGAACTAGAGTGAGGATTGTCTCTTCCCACATAGGGAAGGTAAAATCACTAAACAACTCTTGATATTGGAGAATACAATGCATGTAGCATAAATAGGGTACCAACTATATCTCCTAGTTCTTGAACTATGTTTCCCCTATAGAAATACTAGCTAGTGGATCCACGTAGTTTCTATGTTTAATGTTTTGGTGCTACCTTGGCAAGTAGTCCGACTTCCTTCGGATTAGGGTTTTATAACACCAGATTCCATACTAGCTCATGTGGTATATGTCGGTTAGGTAAAGATGTTCCTTAAAGGTAAAATTAACTAAAGGATTTAATTCTAACTAAGATGACCTAAGGGGTCTTGCTTAGTCTAGGTAGGGGTATTGGACTCTACCTAAGCATTGCACTAGTTAGACTTGACGGGAGTCGTGGTAGGATATTCGTATTGTAAAAGTAAGATAATATGTATACCTAAATTCCATGTTATGTGAAGTAGGATGGTATGCATGACTCTTGTTGGGTTACTTGATTGAGTAATGTTATGAGGCTTTATTTGGTCATTGCACTTGTTGACTTGATAAGAGTGCATGGATAATTGACTTGCTTTGTTTAGAATGAAATGTACTCTTATTCATTCTTATTTTTAATATGACTTGATGATAAAGTTACTTGTGTATGTATCTAACTATAGTCTATGCATTATGACTTGACTAGACTTGATGATGTTGGTTTGGTAATGTACATGTTTATGGCTTAATGAACATGTCTTACGGATTGGTATGGTCTTGTTGAATATGCATAAGTGTTTTCAAAGTAAATTGCATATCTTTATGAAATGTCCTTTTCCTTAGCATGTTTTCATAGTATGTGTGCATATGGTCTCATACTTAGTAAGAGTGGTGTACTAACCCCATTTGTTCCTTTTCCCCAACATTTTAGGTTTCGGAGGTTGGAGTGCTTTTAAGACGACTTGAAGAAGTTTTTGATCTCCTATTTATCCAAGTAGTGTAGGTCCTCATGTTCCGAGTGTGATGCCACTATCTAGCTTACGGAGTTTGCTTTTTAATTAAAGACTACTATTGTTCTTTCTTTCCGAAACATTGTATAGCCCATGTGAGGCATTTTTACTTTATTTATGGATTATGCCCAACTTCATAAAATATTATTAGATGGTTATGAGATGATACGACTATAATGACTATCATGAGTATGTTATATTTTATATACTTGTGTGCAGTAAAATTAGAAGACTAAGTAATCTTCCAATGCGAAGGGTCTATGTATACTCGATATATATATGTTAAGTGTATGTAGAGGTCTATGTAAAACTCCAAGTAGAAGTAATGAAAAGATTTAAATTTTCCACTAAATTTGACCTATGAATGTAGTGATGTAAGCTAAGAGGCTAGTCTTAGTCCTCAAAGAGGCCGCCGCCGCCAATTGCATCTAGGGGGTAAACCCAGATGTGACAGTCACATCACTATAATTTCAACCTCATAAGTCACACATAGACATAAATGGCATCACATCTCAATCCTTACAACTAACATTCACATCTACTCTTATAGACACAAAACTATTACAAGCATCAAAACTCACTTTTGTCTCCCTCAAACATAGAAGTATCTCCCCTTTCGAGCAAATCATATCTAGATATCACCGGACAAGGGAAAAGAAGAGAGAGACCTTATGGAGTTAAGTTGTATGGAACGATACAAGAGTAAAGAAGAAAATGAAACTCTATCGTCCTATATCCTCTTATCGATGGATGTGTCGCGACTCACACTCATTGAACAAGAATAGACTAGACGTGGCTTGTGATACTTTCGACCGTAAAGTATTTCCCAAACTTATGTCGTGATACAAAGTTTGTAACGATCCGCAAGTACCCCATAGAGGAATGGAGCATCCTTTGGTCAGAATTATTGTGTATTTGACCTTTCAGAGGTCTTGTAAAAGCCTTAACTATCATTCATTACATAAGACATGAAAAGTAGTGCGGAATTAATACTTTTCACGAATAAATTAACAAAGAAAACATCCTTCATAAAATCTAAGTATTTATCTTGTCTTCAAAAAAAAACATAAGGACATTAAATAAGTATCTTAGGGACACGACCCTTTACATTAAATGAAAATAAATAATAATTCTTAACGATAGAAACTAAGAAAATAGAACTATGCCGTCGAATATATGAGGACATACTTAGTCTTGAGAGACTAAATTCCCGAGATTGTCTTCTAGTCTTCAAATTTACTTTAAAACCTATACATATAGAGTATAGAAAACTATGGGGCCAGTATAAAACAATATACTAATAATGGCATATGCAAAAACATGCGAAAAGGGACATTTTAGTAATATAAGTTTTCATGTCAAATGACTTAAACCTTCATGATTATAAAATTAAATTTATGTTAGATTCAACATTAATCACATAAAATAGGAATCTCAAAATTTCAGAACAAATGACCAAGATATTACTAGATGTGGCTTTTGAGACTTTTAGACCATAAACTATTTCCCATAACCTTATGCTCTGATACAGTGTCTGTCACGACCCGAAAGTATCCCCTAGAAGTTAGAGATAACCCTTGGGTCATGAGCGGCGTACTTGACCCATTGGGGGTCTTGTATAAGCCCTTAACTATCGTTCATTAAATAAGACATGAAAAGTAGTGCGGAATTTAAAATTTTTTACGACATTAAATAAAAAGCTAGTCTTTCATAAATATATAGAGAATCTCATTAACGAAACGATATAATATCTTTGGTACACATCCCTTTACATTGAAAGAAAATACATAAAAAGTCTTAATATTAAAACTAAGAAAAACATAAACTATGTCCTCGAATAATGTACTAAGTATGGCATATGAAAAAACATGTAAAAAGGGACATTTTACTAAAAACACATTTTCATGCCAATTAAGTAAAACATTCATGTATATAGAAGCAAAAAAACATAAGAAACATCATTGAACACTTAGAGAAGGATTTCCATAATTTTAAACAACATATGCACTTAGAGAAGGATTTCCATAATTTTAACACTTAGATAAGGATTTCCATAATTTTAACCTACAGATGAACTTTACAGTAAAGTAACTAATATGTTACAGTGAACTCTTATAGCTTTACAGTGAACCATTTTTGACTCCGAAATACTGAACTTCCAAGGTATTGCCAAATGAGTAAGTGAACTCATTTCCGTAGGTGTTTCCCTAATGAGGTTATCCTAAGACTCACCAAGGTAAGACATGAAGGAAGTACGGATATGCCTCCTTCAATACATACCAAAGTGATCCTCGATACTACCCCTTTTCGGCTTACTCACCTCCGGAGAACAAGCCACCACTTCAATAACTAGACATTGGGAGAACACTCAAATAAGACACCAAGAATTCCCTTCCGGAATGCCTACTTAGAGCAATGAGTAGATGGCGTCTCATACCACACCCTACCCTAAGTAGTACACTCTTTTAGAAGGCTTTGCACTAAAACTCCCCTTTCGAAAGGTCCTACCTAGTACAATGAATAGATAGCGTCCCACACAACCACCTACCCTAAGTAATGCATTTTTTTGGAGACTTAGTTCATTCAATTCATACAATACTCACCAAGAATCCCCTTTCGGAATGCCTACTTAGTGCAATGGATAAATAGCGTCCCATTCCACTACCTACCTTAAGTAGCACACTCTTTTAGAAGACTTAGCACATTCATTTCTTTTGTGGGGATAGCTTAACCGACATAGACCATGAGAGCTAGACATGGAATTCTAATATTAACTCCTCGGATGAGGGATCCTCACTTGCCTAGAGTAAGGTCATTATATTGACATTTACATGGCTTTCCCAATAGTTACACCTATGCAGGCTCATAGTTAAGGGATAAGGAGATTGCTATTAATTAACTCATTCTCTACTTACAATGAGTACTCATATCAAGAGGTACACTGGAATACAACATCTCAACTCACGAAGTGTAACCACCTCTTCTTCATATCCTCTCGGTGCTAGACATAACCCCCACGGATTCTAAACATTATATATTATAGTTTAAGGATAACTAGTGTACACCACATCTCAACTCAAGAAGGGCATGCATCCTCCGACCTATCTTAGAAAGCTCTAAGGATGTAGTAAGGTTGCTACTAAACAGTTCATCTTAACTCACGAAGAGTGTCCAACTCAAAACTCCTCTATTTACTTAACTTAGCTTCATTCATTCACTTAAGTATGTGTGTATACGTGTGACAACACCTTGCATAAAAAGATCATTTCATTTATACTAACTTTTAATGCTTGTTTTAGACCTTCATTCATAAAATTACACACTTTACATGCTTGACTTAATCATATTCTTCATTTAGGCATAATCTAAGCACATCATGTAATTCAAGCTCCTCAAAACACAATACAAGAACAAACTTCATTATCCCTTCATTTCACACATTAGGCCTTCAAATCCATACTCACAATACACACTAAATATATCCAAATGCATTAAGTAAACACCACCAACAAGAAAATTGACCAAACCACTCAAGAGCAATTTATAATAAGAAATATACAATATATATAACTAACTCACCATTTAACCAATCCATCACCACCACCAACCAATTTTTCTATATTTCATCATAATAATTCCCTAAGAAAAGTATCTAAATCATAATAACAATAGAAGAAAGCCAAAGTTCATACCCCACAAAAACATGTTCATTTAACCCATTTCTTAATCTAACAGTTTGAAATATGTACAAACATGAGTTCATTGGAGTTTTGATATTAAAATCATCAATTCATACTAAATAAAACACATTTGAATCATTAAAACATTTTTACAATAAGACTCATGCTTAAAAAAGATAGAAGAACGTATAGTTTGGATTTTTGAAATATTTTGGAAATGACTCCTTCAATGTAAGAGGGTTCAAGGATGGATAACAAACCTCCATTAGAAGAAAACACACCAAATTTGGTTAATAAACACGTACAAACCAGCCTCCCTATATTTCCTTGAGTCTTAGCTCCAACAGTGACTTTGAGAGAGTTTTCTTTAGAGAGGGAGTTTGAATATTTGAAGTGAGGGGTCTTGTCTTGGTATAGTAATTAAAATTAATATAATATAACTTAAAAACACTAAAATATCTTTCTTGGGTCCTAAAATAGTTTGTCTGATTTTACCAAACACCCCAATTCATTACAGGGAACACATCTTTTTGGCAGGCTTCAAACGACAAATGGGACAAACGAATCGTCTGTCTATGAACGGTCCGTTGGTGGTGTTTCATGGGTGGAAATATAGCGTAATTTGGGTCCTGGGTAGACCCCCTTTCAGTTACAATGTACGGGTCAAGTCGACGGGCCGTTAGATGGACCACTGATCGTCGTTTGGCCTCGTTGGTGGACACTGCCAAGGCAGTTTGGGTCCTTCTCTTGGGCCCTTCTGTAGGTCTCCTTGTGGGTCCCAGGTGGGGTTGTACCCAAACATTAAAGCCCTAAACGTTGTTTTCTAGGTCTTAGGAACATCCCACATAAATTTTGATTTCAAACACATGAAGACACACAAGCACGTTCTAAGACACACCTTCCGAACGTCATGGATGTTCTTGGACGTTTGACCTTTAAAGTTAACCAAACTTCACACATTTCGTAAGAACAATAATAAAAATCATTTAATAAAAAAATTAACACATGAAATAATCTGGAAACTCTAGTTCACCTTAGTTCGTTTTAGGGTGTTACATTCCCCCCCCCCCCCC
>NC_028642.1:32897494-32919612 GCF_001406875.1 Solanum pennellii
CCCCCCCCCCCCCACTTGGAATAACATTTGCCCTCGAATGACACTAAAACATTAAGATCAACAAGGACTCACTTAGAATCACATAACACATTACAATCATGATAAAAAAACTCGTAATGAAAGCATAAAGTAGCAAGGAGCACCATTTCACAATTCCAAATACTTGCAACACCAGAATCCTTTTTTTGTAAAACTTCACATATTCAAAATTCATATTTATCCTTCTTTCATGGAGGAACTACCTTCTCCTACATTAAACATTCTCATATACACCACTTTTACACAGAAACAAACTTCAATTCGACACAAAAACAATTTTTTAAAAATTCATAAAACTTACAATGAACATCAATGTAACACTGTCAAATATGCTAGAAGACCAAAAATCTATTAACTATGCATTTCATCAAGAAGGAATGAACATATGAGGTAAAAAACCATACAAGATCATCTCATAACATAAAAACAACAATCATAAAGGGTTAAGACTTACCAGGACTATCAACTCCGGATTAGTACTCCCTTTAGCTTCCACCCCCTTGAGGTGACTCTTCTTTGGAGCATTGGGATCTAGACCACCTCGAGTAGCTTGTTTAACCTCCTACCCTGTTGCTTTGATGTTAGCCCAGTCCTTCATATTTGTGGACCTTATTACCACATGCATAATAACCATCCGTACCGACAAGATACCCACCAATATGTTGTTTTCCACAAGTAGTGCACCTAGGCCTCTCAAAAGTGTGGCCACCACCTTAGGAATGTTGGTTTGGAGACCTATCATTGTTTCCCATTGAATAATCTTATTTATAGAACCTATTTTAGGTTTTTGGTGACTAGAATCAGTAGACCTAGGCCTCTTACTTTCTTGCCTTATCTCCCTATTTTGGGCTCGTCAATTTGTTATGCATATACCATGAGTGTAGAAATATCTATGTCATTAAGAAGCATTGTCGTACGATACTTTTTCTCTACCAAACTAGACACTCCCATCAGAAACTTTTTCATCCTAGCCCTAGGGTTGGTTACCATGGTTGGGTCATACTTAGAGAGTTGGGTGAATTTGAGAGAGTACTCTTGCACACTCATTCCCCCTTGATAAAGGTTCATGAATTCAACCATCTTCTTCTCCCTTCTCTCTAAGGGAAAGAACCTATCTAGTTATAACTCTTTGAATTCCTCCCAATCAACCGATCCTCTTTCTAAGGGTCTCTTATTCTTCCATTGCTCAAACCACACTTGATCCACATCCTTGAGTTGATAAACGGCTAACTCCACTTTTTTTAGGGTACCACCCATAGCATCTACAACTTTGAATACCTAATCTATGGAACCTTGTGGATCTTCATCCACCTTAGATCCATGAAAAGTGGGAGGGTTCATCCTCATGAAATCCCAAATTCTAGAAGCGGGAGTACTAGAATTAGGTTGGGGTCCAACTTCAATAATAGCTTGGGCAACAATAGGCCGGAGAAGGCAGGTCCTATTGAGTGGGAAGAATTTAAGGAAGCTTTTCTTTGAATGTACTTTCCCCGTGATAGGATGAAGGTTAAGTTAGAGGAGTTTATCAATCTCAAGCAATGTAATATAAGAGTTGAGGAATACTCTTTGAAATTCTAAATTTTATCTAGATATGCCCCATCCCTTGTGTCTAATCCGAGGGATGATATGAGTAGATTTGTGACCGGGGTCGCAGATATAGTGAGGGAGGAATGCCGTATATCTATGTTACATGATTATATGACCCTAGCTAGACTCATGTTGTATGGACAAGCAATTGATAAGTTCAAACTTAAGAGGATGTCTAGAAACTTGAAGAGAAGTGGTTCATGTAAACTAGATGAAACTGGTTCAAAAGGAGGGCTGAAGGTCAAGAATAACCTAGGATTGCTAAGGTGAAATTTGATAAAGGAGGTGGTTCTCAAAATGGAAAACCTACATGTGCCACTTGTGGAAAAAGGCACTATGGGAACTGTCTAGTCGGTACTAGTGGTTGCTTTGGTTATGGTAAAGAAGGACACAAGGTGAGAGATTGTCCTACCATTTTGGGTAGAGGAAGAGAGGGTAAACAAGTTGCTTCAAAGGTTCCAAAATATGATGCTCCAAATAAGAGGTGTGTCTATGCACTACGGACTAGAGGAGCAAATCCGGATGAGAAGGATGATTTTGGTAAATTCTTGTGTTTCTCTAAGTGTTATGAGTTCCTTATAAGTGAGGGAGCATGGTGAGTAGTGCAGTGTTGATTTATTGTTTTATCTCTGCTATGTAACTCTAGTTTAAGAGTCGAAAGTCATAGAAGTATGTTGCATGTGCATTGTGTTTAGGGGTCTTGTTGAAATTGAATTTCATTAATTCCTTGCATTGTGCATTTCATGAAAGTATGATTATGTTGTATCTATTTATGTGGTTCAACATTGCATATTATCATGTTTCTATCATGAATTTCCTAAAGGTTGCATTTTTTAAAAATGTTAAAAATTCACTATAATGCATTTGGTCACTGTAAATTTTTTGCAAAATTGACTAATTCGTTCGTTTGTCTAAAATTTTTGTAGTGTGGTTAAAACTGCTGTATATGAGAATGAATTATATATAAAATGAGTTTTTGCTATTTGGAATGAATTATGTGAGTTTTATTCTAGTGTCTTGTTGTCTTGTGATGCTCATGATTATGTGAAATTGATGTCCTATTAGATGTTTGTATTGTGTAATGTGTTATATTCTATGGTCATGCGTTTCTAATCGAATCTCTATTCTTAGAAGTGTTTGGAGAGTGGCAAGTAACATTCGAGGATGACTGTCATCCAACTAGGGGGGATTGTAATACTTGAAAAATGACTTAGGTGAAGCTAGAGACTAACATGGTTTTCATGATGGTATAAGGTAATAAAATGGTCATAATGTGGTATTGAGGCAGTGTCTAGAGTTTTAGGTGATTTGAAAGTGAAACGTCAATGGACGACCAAGACGTTCGACCACTAACTCATCTATGTTCCTTATATGTGGTTTTATGTGTTTATATGTTAGTCATGATATTAAAGGTCATTATATGAGTTATTATAGAGTATATATTAAGTGTGTCAAGTCCCAAAGTTTGGAGGTCAAACGTCCAAGAACGTCCATGACGCTCGAAAGGTTTGCACTAAATGATGTTGTGTGTCTTTGCATTTTTCGTTGAGTTTTATGTGTTCTCTTTAAATGAAATTCATTTTAGACGTCCTAAAAATGTATATGAGCGTGTTTGGATAAGAAACGTCAGGGCAAACATTCCCAAGGACCATCCAAGGGTCCTTGAGCAAGGACACTTCATGAGTACCCAAGACTGCCCAAGACACCCAAACAACGGTGGCAAATGACGCCCCGTAAGTGAGGAATTGTGGGTGGTTACTTAGGTGCAGAGAAGGAGAGGCCAAAGACCATCCTCAGTACCAAACCATGGACAAATAGGACGGTCGTTGGTTAAGGGACGAGCTGTCAATTGGCAAGTCGTTAGTGACTGCCTTCCTGCGCATTTCGCTGTAAGTTCAAGGGGTGAAGTTGTAAATTCATTCAATCTCCGAATAATACATTGGGATGTTCCTAAAGGGTCATTTGGGTATTTTAAACATGTATTTAAGCCTAAAACACTTAGGTGATTTCATTCTTCAAAATAAAAATCCAAATTCCCTTAGAAATTATTGAACTCCATTGGAGCCAAAACTCAAGGAAGGGCTTGGATTTGAGAATGGAGTGAAGATTCTTCATCAAATTTGAGTGTTATATTTATTAAGGTATGGTTTTTTATCCTTTAAACTATATTTATTAAGGATCCCAACTTTCAAAGAAGTTTTCTGAAGTTATCAAAGAAAAATTGTTTAATTTCATGATCTATCCATGGGTACTTGCATTAATGGTTTTAAAGCAATATATATTGATTGAATTGTTATTAATTTTATGATTTTAAATCAATTAACATATGAATACATTAAATTGATGAACCCTAGTTTTTGACTACTTTATGGGTGACGTGATTCGGACTTAATGCTTGTGAATTCTAGTGTAGTTTTTTATGGGCTATTGTATAATGTGATAATTATATTGAATTTATATCTAGTTTGTATTAGATTGATTATTTTGTAGTGAATTGACCTAGTATCATTGAGTACTATTATAATTGCATTGAATTATTGGTTATGGCCATGGGTAAGTGTCTTATGATATTGATTTGGATGATTTATCATTGGATTGAAGTGTTGAGGGTGGAGTTGTTGTATTCTGCCCTAATTCCTTATATTATGTTAATTAGACTTCAATTATGTTGAGATTGGTATGGTCCACTTATGGTGGCGGCGTTTTGTGCCTTACATGTAATTGATGTGGCCTTGTCGGCGTTACTTTATGTATTATGATGATCATGGTCATGCCGGCAACTACTTGAAGTATTATGATGATTTGCGTAGTTGATTTATGTGAAGTATGAATATATGTATCTACATGTAAAGTAATGTGAAAGTTTGTGTTCTTTCTATGTGTGCTAGGAGATCATGTAGACTATGACTATGTGTTTATATGTGTAGTGTTAGAATTAATGCATGAGTGTTCCTACTTGATTAATTGAGTTTTAATGGTTATATTGATGATCATATAATAATGTATAGGATGACATAAAGGTGATACCTGTCATTCCTAAGTGTTTAAAGAGTGATATGCTATGTATGATAAAGTAAAGAATGTTGTGGCTTATCTTTGTTGACTTGTGCCCCTTACTTTATGCATGTATGAATGTGAATATGACATGTCTTAACTTAGGATGCTAAAGCCTGTTAGTCTTGTGTGCATTAATTGTTTTATTTTAGAGAAATATGATTTATAAGTTTTTGACTTTTTTACAGTCGCCACTTAATTTTTAAAGAAAAATAAAGAAAATTTGGTTTTCAAAACAATTAAAACAAAAAATCGATTAAAAGCTTAAAACAAAACAATATTTCACTAACATGTGATTATCCAACAACTAACTTTATTTGGATAAAGATCTAACTTAAGTTTGAGATAAAAGATTATATAGAGTTGTTTTGAAAAATGAAGTTTTGCTTTGACAATCTAATTGAGATTTGCGAAATTTGCTTTAAGTTGTTTAAATCTGATTGATTTACATAATTAGTTAAAACTAGGTGGTGTATGGCGAGAATTTGAAGTTTTAACCCTAAAACTAACGAGAATATTTGAGAAATTATCATGATAAGGTAAGAGAGTGAAAGTGAGAGAGCGACTGAGTCGGGTCCAAATCCGATTTCTCTCCATCTCAACTGGTATTTGGACCCGTTTGTTTAAGGTTTTTGACCCATTTATTTTTGTACCTGTCGTAAAATCTAAGGAAACAATATTTAAAATAACTATATGGGTTTAGACCCAATAACAACAAAATAAAAAAAACATAAAATGGGCCCTTTTGCCCTATTTTCCTTCAGATCTTCAATCTACTCCAAATTTCGGCTCCAAGACTTATTCGTCGGATACAATGACTCGGAAAGGCATAGTTTGAGCAATTGAGTCTCATCAAGAAAATGCAAGGACTTGAAATGGAATCCAAATGTACTCGAGAGGAGTTTAACATCAAAAACGATAAACAAATCACCGACTTAGCACTATTTGAGAATGAAATAAAGTGATAAGATAGAAATTAATAGGTAAACTAATTAACATAGGCCGATCAATCTTTATCAACGCAACATCTAAACATCAAGGTAAAGGAAAACTCATGAATACATAGCATTTTTAATGTGGGGCAGAGGACAGTGATACGTCAATAGTGAAGGAAACAAGTAAATGACACCAAAAAAGACAAAACAGAGAAACCAAAATTATGAAGCCTTAACTTTTAATATTAGACATAATAATATTATTGAGTAAGTTCTTTTTTTTTTGGAAAAAAATATGATGAGTATATCAGTGACATAAAATAATTAAGTTAATTTTATTTACTAAATTAGATAAATAAAACAAATGAGACTCAGATAGAATACATTTTTCATATATACGTATACTTGAATTAGCATCTAGATATGCGGCATGAAAATCCAAACGGGGTGGACACATGACACCAAACAAACAAGCAAACCAAACTTTCATATATATAGATCCTAGCTCAGGGATTTGGCGAAGGCAAAATGACATAGCAAGAAAGAAAACTAACTTATTATTAAGCTAGATATATGCATAATAGTCGATCATGAAATGTGTGGGAAACTTGTTTAAAAATGGGAATAATGTGCAATAGCATATGATTTAACCTGGCCTCACAACTCTAATCCGAACCAATCAATTATCGTCAATAGATATACGGAAGACAACCCGAATCATAGTGCCTTATCATTACAAAAAAACTTATTTAACGCTAAATATATTGCAACCAACAGAAGATGAAATATGCTACACTGAACAAACATAGAAATATACTGAAAACAAAGGGGGATGTGAGAAAAATTAACATACAATAATGCTTGGTTTTTACAGAGGGAGGCAACTAACATACGTAGCATCTTCAACTAGACATGAAGGGCTTTTTAGATGGGAAAATGTTAAAGAAAAACTGAGTCACTTTGGCAATACTCTATACATATATACTAGAATGGAGGAATATAAACAAAGACAAACACAAGAAAACATGAGCGTGGAAGTGAAAGAGTTAACTCTTAATAGAATGAGAGAATGAGCACAAACAAAGTAGAACGCATAACCCAAAAAGAACAACACAAGACTTAAAGCGAGTATACAAATCTGTGAAGAACACAAACAGACACAAGGGGGCAAAAATTATCATTAAATCACCAAGATGACAAAGACATATTGTACATTTTTGTAATAAAGGGTAAGAAAAATACATCAATCTGAACAGACAACCAGGCTACATTCAGAGCATAACCCGAAATATGATTCACCACCAAACACAAGACTAGTTGTGAAACTGTAAGAAAATAGGAAGGCGAAAAATAAAAGAACATACCAAGAGTCATAAAAGCTTCTACCCAAACAAAACAAGGATAATATATAAAAGAATAAAGATGCACTACTAATTTCACGATTTTCTGTTAATGAAGATATTTCAAAATTTTATCATTTCAATCAACTTAGATATCTTCAGCATTGAACAACCTACACCTTACGAAATGAAGGACACGAGTAGTAATGATATTTACCTTTTAAGATGCAGCAAACGGGGACAAAACAAACCTCACGCGACTTCGATAAAACACTCACTGTAGAAATTTGACAACTTGCGGTAACTCACAACATATCGAAGGAAAATATGTATTTGGTTGTATTTGTTATATGATGGTGAAACTCGAACAATTTCTTTCTTTTATTTGTATGCTCTTGTTATGACTAAAAGAATCTCTAACTCTACCCAACTGTTCTATAATATTTTCTTCCAGCTAAAAGTCACCCTTACCAAAGAGAAAAAAATAGCCCCCTCTTCAAATTACATAAGAGATATATTATATAGGGAAAAAACTAGGCTTAGGAATTGGGGGGAGTGTAAAATTGGAATTGGAGTTTTCTTGCCCAAAATTTGAATTTTTCCATAGGGATGGGAAAGCTGCTGCTCTTTTCACAAAACAACAGCCGAATCCTGTGAAATCTGGATATGAACAAGAAGCGGACGACTCAGATTCATGAGTTTGTCCTTGAACTCTGACGTGGCGGTCATCCACGTGAGTCAAGGACAAGATTATTGGTTCCATTGCGGAGAAAAGTATCTATAATCACGGAAAGATGCACGAAAATCATACCAGCCTCGGAAGAGGTATGTGTCTTTGTCTTGGCGACGATGGAACCTCACCCACGAGGAGAGTGGAGAAGCGTAGGGGTCAATCAACTTCATTCATGGTTTGTCCATTGCTGTTCATGTTTGAGAAGGAGAAACAAGAGGGGTTGCTGGCCTGGATCGAGATTTTGGGTTCATATGCGCGACGAAGAAAAAGAGACACACACTCTTTTCTCTTTCATGGGGTGCGAAAAGGAAAAATTACCTAAATTAATACATTTTAAAAAATAATTACTGATTGTAGCAATACTTTTTGTTTATTACCATTTATAGCAATGTTTTGTTAAATCTGTAATATGTATTAAAAGTGAATTATGTATGCAATATATATGAATTATAATTGTTTTTTTGAAATATATCATGTTTGTTTGGTAAAAAATTGTCACATTGTATTATAAGTGTATTAAAATGTGTGATAAATGTATTATTTATCAATAAAATTTGTATTATATGTGAATAATAAATTATTTTTTGTAATATGTATTAAACTTGTATTATAAATGAATTAAAAGTGATCAAGTGAAATAAAAATATTATTGCTATAAATGGTAAATATTTTTTTAATATAGTATATTTATGTAAGTTTCCCGTGGGAAAATCGATGGTGTTAAGGCTTTAAGGGAAAATTAATAGGTTTTCTATGAATAAAGAAAATTAAGATTTGACCTGGGTCGAATTGGTGGATTGGATCTCGATTTGGGCTCACTCGGAAAAATAATAGTGGGCTGGAAAATATTGGGAAGTTGGTTACTTGAATTGGAGAAAAAAAGTTGCGAAAAAAATTGAGAAAAGGGCCCAACACATTGATTAATCGAGTCGGTAATATGTGGTTGAAACCACAACAACAAAAAATGGTTTACCAAATTCCTTCAAGGCCAATAAAACTTGCATATAAGACAAAATGTAAACTTAAATGACGAGTTGGCTAAAATTTCCTCATAAGACGAATTAATACAATTAATTGGAAAGCTTCTTAATTTTAACGAAATAAAATTATCGGCGTAATTATAAAAGAATTAATTCAAAAGTGTAAACTATTATTATATAACTAAACTTAATTGTATAATGTTTAAGAAAAATTACTTTTTTAGACGAGTTTTGAATGATAATAAAATATAGTAATAGTGTGTATAATTACGTAAACCATATACATTATTTAAAGTTTACAAAAAGTGACAAAAATAATTTAAAACAACTTAAAAATATTTTGAATTTTATGAAATATATTCATTTAAAATCATTTAACAAGTTCGTTAATTAATTTCTATCGGGGAGGGTCAAAATTCGTCTACAACTGTCCCTCATATCTCAACCTATATGAGAATCCAGATCACTTGTAGTTAGATACGCTTTATTTAACATACAATTTTGAAATAATTCAAATCTCATCACGATAATATATTATGAAGGGATCGGGATGCTCAAGAACAAGATTTTAAGAGCAAACATCAAAATACAGTTGAGTTTTCAATATTGAGCCCGCTTAGATATCCTTAAACTCAAGAAATCAAGTTCTGTGTAGTTCAACTCGATCGGTTACAAAGGAAATCTATTATGCTAGATAACCTTTGGTTCTGGATAAGTGACAAATCAAGTCGAGTGTGAAAGGAGGCTTGTAACCTCTTAGTCATGACTGTGGTGCGATTTATACCCATAATTAAGAGCTTACATGAACGTAATTTCCAAAGATCTTGGTGCATTTTCACTCAGATTGTGAAGCTACTTTCGGCGGATACTAAAATGTGCGGATGGGAAATGAAACTGACAATCCTAAAGAAAAACCAACATACCTTGTGATAGAGGTGTAGTTTGATTGCGGTGAAAGTCTCTCCTCTGCTCGCGTCTTAAGAATTTGACACTACTCTTTGGACTATTTCCCAGTTCGCTGCTAAGAAAAAGTTTAACGTTGTGCTGCATCCTTTTTGATGTAATCCGCACCCGTAGGTTTTTTTCTGGAAAAATTCATCCTTTCGGATGCTCTCAACTAAGACTGAGATAAACTCGTCAACATAAAAAATAAAATTCAAATAGGAGATAGTGTGTTTTACCGCGTTGACACTTGATTGCTCTCCTTATGCATTTGACGTCAACTCGACAAGTTTGACGTAAAGAAAATAAAGCTTATGTCTTAGGTTTGCAATATATTCGTTGAGGTACTGTTCATCTGATGTCAAAGTAAATAAAAGCTTATGCAGTGTGCTGACATTTCTCTTGATGTCGTTTTTGATGATTCTCTTGGTGTCTACTCTTGCCAAATAAAAGATACAGTTGATGCTGGTTGAATACACAATTACATTCTCCCTTCTTTCGCGATATATGAATACTTTTGCGCTATGCATGACATTTCCTCAATGCATGAATTATTTTTCTCTAGCAATGCATGACTTCTTTTCGCGATGCATGTATTTTCTCTTGCAGTTAATTACTTTTTCTCGCTATGCATGGCTTTTTGTGATGCATGAAAACAATTCTCAATGCATGAATATCTTCTCGCGATGCCTGAATATCTTCTCGATTCATGAATATCAACTCACGATGCATGATGTTTCGCGATGCATGAATATTTCTCACGAGGCATGATTTTACGTGATGCATGAATATCTTCCCATGATGCATAATTTTTCTGTGAGGCGTGAATATCATATCTTCCCGTGATGCCTGGATTTTTGTGAGGTATTATTTTCTTTGGGGCTGAATATCTTTCCACGATGCCTGATATTCATACGGGCATGAATATATTCCCACAATGCATGAACATATTATCACAATGGATGTATATCTTCTCAATAGATGAATATAAACTCGCGATGCATGAATATCAACTCGCGATGCATGATTTTTTGCGATGCATGAATATCTTCTTGCGGTGCATGCATTTTCTGCGAGGCATAAATATCTTCCTGCAATGTATGATTCTCCGCGATGCATGACCTTTCATGATGCATGAATATCTTTTGTAAAAATGAAGATAGTGCTTCAATCGATCCACATAGTGATCTTCTGGGTGCCTTATGGATAATGACATCGTCTCAATTGACGATACGATAACATGACCCTCCATGTTGTGTATAATCTCAATCGATACTACAAATAAAATGACCATCCGGGTAGTAATACTATAATATCTAATAATATGATGCAGATGACATCCTTGACGAAATGGTGTAAAACGTCTTTTTTGAGAATTTAATTTGATTGATCTTTGAACACATTTATACCTTCATTATAGACTTCTTTGTTGGGAATAGAATGAAACAATAAAGTTAACATTACTCAATCTTCAATATAAGCTATATAAAATATTTCCTGCATCCACAGAAAAATCATAAATATTTGAGAGCTCTTCGCCCCCTTAATTCTCCGTATTCATCAATTGGAGTAATTGGTTTATTTTAGAGTAAACCTATACACCTACTTCCACAGAAAAATCATTAGTTTTAAAGTGAACTGATCTATGTCGATTTCTACAGTTTTCTACACCTTGTCCTGCTATCTCCGGTTGATTTTCTGATCTCCTGACTCGTGTTAGATAAGACAAAACATTTTATGCCAAAACAGATGAAACATAAAGGGAAAAAACTTAGAGATTAATGTTTTGAAAAGTATGATTTTGAAAAATGTTTGCTGCCAAGTATCATGTCACATCGTGCTTAGCGAACTTCTTTGACTGTGATGCTTGGCGGTTTATCTGATTATTCATGGTCACTCTAGACATTCCATAAAACTGTGCTGAAATTTTGAGGCTATTATCAAAAAATTTGTCCAAGTTAAGTATCTTATCTTATCTTTAGCTGTCGGTGGGCAAATCATGGAATTTTTTAGATCATCTCGAAAATTCTTTCCCAGTTGGTAATCTTAAAGTAACTTCAGTCTTGACATGTTGAAGGAAAATCCTTTTCCTTGAGAATTTTTGAGTCCCTCTTGAAAATTCTGTCCAAGTTTCAATTGTAAAGAGGAATAGAAATCTTACTGGAGATATACCGAACCCTTGTGGCACGCCTACGTATCCCGTTGAGGAAGGAATCAGGTCGAATGTAGTTCTCCTCAAAGGCTAATAATAATAAGATGTTCTACAAAGAAAATACATCGAGTCCAACATAGGCCGCCTACGTATCTCCTTCTTGAGAATTCAGGTCAAACATAGATCAAATACAAAGAAATATTAAAAGGGATAAATGGTGGTGACCGCTGCCGACGTAGGCCACCGTATATCGTTCTTTAGAATTCAGGTAAGACATAGTTTATTACAAGAGGGATAAAAATATAAACAAAGCAATTACAAGAAAATTAGACTGCATACAAGGAAATGACAGAAGTACGAACTAAAGATTCACACGTAGTATCTGTTGACAACATCTGAGTTTCTTGGTTTTGGCCATGCGGTGCCTTCCATCTCTGATAGGACCAAAGCACCTCCAGATAATACTTTTCGAACAATGTAAGGTCCTTGACAATTCGGTGCAAATTTTCCTTTATACTCATCTTGGTGAGGAAAAATGCGCTTAAGGACTAACTGACAGATTTTCATAAATTCTGGGTCTTACTCTCTTGTGAAAAGCACGAATCACTTTGTCGATATACTTGACCATGTCAAAAGGCAACCATTCTCTTCTCATAGATCAAGGTTAACTGATCAATCCACCTGTGTACCCACTCAACATTACTTAATTCAGTTTCTTGGATGATTCTTAAAGATGGTATTTCAACTTTAGAAAGTATGAGAGCTTCTGTGCTATACACCAGTAAGTATGGGGTAGATCCAATTGACGTTCTGACAATCGTTCGATAACCCAAAAAATCATATGGCATTATATCATGCCAACCTCGGTGATTGTCGATCAATTTCCTCAAAATCTTTTTGATGTTCTTATTGGCAGCCTCTGCAGCTCCATTCAATTGAGGGCAATAAACGGTTGTTTCGATGAGTAATCTTAAATTTCTCACATATATCTCTCATCAAGTGACTGTTGAGATTTGCACCATTATCAATAATGATGGATTCTGCTAGTCCATACCTGCATATAAGATTATTGCAAAAACAATCCGCTACAACTTTCTTAGTTACCGATTTGTACGAAGCTACTTCCACCCACTTGGTAAAGTAGTCACTGGAAACAAAAATAAAATTGTGTCAGTTACACGCGGCTGGCTCTATTGGATCGATGACATCTATGCCCCAATACTCGAATTAAATCACCGTGGACTTGACATTTTTGGCATCTATGTATAAACTTGCAATACTCATGCTCCATTGTCATAAAAAATAAGCTGGCCTGAAGGATCTGCCTCGCAAAAGTGAGCCCGTTCATATGCGTTCCATTGACTCCGGCATGTATTTGTTCAATAAGCTTCGCAGCTTCTGCAGCATCGACACATCTGAGAAGACGTAAATCTGGAGTCCTCCTATGAAGGACTTGTCCACTTGGAAAAAAACTGAGGTCCAAACAACGTATCAATTTCTTCTTGTTATATGTCACATTTTCAGGATAAATCCCATATTCCAAATACTTCATGATTTAAAAATACCATGACAAACCATTTGGTTCCGTTTCAACATATGTATAATGGACTAGATGTTCTTTCAGCTCTATATCTAAACGATCAGTATAATCAGTATCTAAAAATTTAATCATTAAAGCAATGGTGGCGAGAGCATCAACAAACTCATTCTATGTTCTTGCAATATGTCTATACTCAATCTTACAAAATCTTATACACAATTTGTGCATATACTGCACGTATGGTGTAATCTTTAGGTTCTTGACAGCCCATTCTCCTTGAACTTGATGAATTAACAGATCTGAAACTCCAATACCAAGAAGTTTATGAATATTTATATTGATGGTCATTTTCAAATCGAGGATAAAAGTTTTATATTCAGCCTTGTTGTTTATGCAATTAAATTGGAGCTTAGCTTCCATGGGATAGTGTTGACCAGATTCTTACCCTATAACCGCTCTAATACCTTTTCCTTGGTGATTCACCACTCCGTCAAAGAATACCCTCCAACCAGTATAGGCTTCAGAAATTACTTCACCCAGGAACGATACCTCTTTATCTGAGAAATAAGCCTTAAGCGGTTAATACTCTTCATGAATAGGCTTTTCTGCGAGATGATACTTTATCGCGTTATAGGTCACATACATAATATCAAACTCACTCAAAAGCATCTTCCATTTAGCCAATTTTCCCGTCGGCATCGCCTTCTGTAAAATATTCTTCAATGGGTCCATCCTAGACATGAGCTACCTAGTATAAGAAGACAAATAATGTCTCAATTTTTTATCAATCTAAGTCAAAGCACATTACATTCTCTCTAGGAGAGTATAACGAGAATCGTATGGAGTGAACTTCTTGTTTATGTAATAAATAGCTCACTCTTTCCTCCATGTCTCTTCATGCTGACCAAGAACGCATCCAATGAGTTATCTGAGACAGAACAATATAGCAACAACAGACTCCCTTATCGTGGAGGAACCAACACCGGTGGATGGATTGATAGTTCTTGATAGCTTCGACAGCAGTCTGACACTCTACAGTCCATTTTGTCAAAGCATCTTTCTTCAACAACTTAAAGATAGGCTCAGACACAACATGTATTGAGCTATGATTCTACTAATGTAGTTCAACCTCCCTAAGAAACTCATCACTTTCTTCTTAGTCTTTGGAGGCGGTAATTCTTGAATCGCCTTGATCTTTGAAGGATAAATCTCAATACCCTTTGTGATGATTATAAATCCCAATAACTTGCAGGTTGGCACCCCTAAAGCACATTTAGCGGTTTAACTTCAAGTATTAACAACGCAGGCGATCAAAGAACTTATTTAAATTCTCCAAGTGGCTTGAACTCTTGCGGGACTTGATTATGACGTCATCCACATACACCTCGATCACTTTTTGAATTATGTCATGATATATAGTCGTCATAGCCCTCATATAAGTAGCACCAACATTTTTAGGACAAATGGCATCACCCTGTAATGATATACAGCCCAAGGCGTAATATCCAATGTGTTTTATGCATGTTCCTCGTCATCACGATTTCATGATAACCTGCATAATAATCTACGAACGACTGCATTTCATGCTTAGCCCAGTTATCAATAAGAATCTAAATATTCGGGAATGGAAAATTATCCTTTGTACTTTCTTTGTTGAGATTTCTATAATTAATACATATTCTTATCTTCCAATCTTTTTGGCGACCACAACAATATTGGCCTATTAAGATGGGTATTGCGGCACTTCCACTAATCGAGACTTAATCTATTCGGTGATCTCTTCCTTAATCTTCAAACTTAACTCGGGCTTGAACTTTTGAGCTTTTTTTTTTCACTAGATTGAACCCCGAATTAATCAGCAACTTGTGAGACATCACATTCGTACTCATTGCTAGTATGTCACTAACTTCCTAGACGAAACACATCAATGTATTTAGCAAGCAAATGAATCAGATCCTTTCTTTTAGATTCCTTCAAATGGACACTGATTTTGACCTATTTGACACATTCTTGGTCTCCCAGATTCAAAGTTTTTTTATTCTAAATTTGGCTTATTCTGATTTTCAAACTATCGAAATTCCTCAGCGACATTATTTTGATATCTCATTTTCCTCTTCGTATTATTTACCCTCGTCATCACCTGCCTCATTTTGTTCATTCAGCTCGTGACATAACATGACATTGGTAGGATTAAAATTAATACTCAAATCATAAAAAGACAATGTTAGGAAAGTAAATTCTAGAAAATAAGTAAAAAGTTAAGTTTAAATTAAAAGAGGCTTTCATTCAAATTGGAAAACATTAGAAACTTTGGCCATGGCCAAGGGCCATGTTGCCTTTTTAAACATCACGGGGGAACTTTAAAATTTAAAAAATTAAACAAAAACAAAATGATGGGTCTCGGGACTCTTTCGGATTACTACCAATTTCCAAAATATACATAAACAATGTCCTTCTAACAAGATGATCAGGGAATCATGATGGATGTTAAAGTCTTGTTTTGTAGCTGCTCTTCAGCTTCAGAATTGCAGATACCAGCTAGCTCGACCTCGTCCTCTATAAAAACATAGATATCTTCGAAAGGGTCACATATTCCTTCCCCGAGGCCTCAAGATCGGTGTACTCACGTACTTTAAATGATTGGTACAGGTGGGGGATTAGCCTAGCAAATGCTTGATCACCGTTCTTCTTCATCTTCAACTCATCATCTATGGGGACGTACCCCAAACCATATCTCGCTTGTTTGACAGGAACTTGAATAGGCTCAATAATTCCTTAGGAATTCCTTCCAAATCCGAAACCTGGTTCGAACCCATTATGAAACATCACAGTGGTGATCATCATGTACACAAAAGGCATAGAATATTGTGGGGCCAAAACTTCGCCGGTGGCATTTACCAGGTCCACCGTGTAGAAATTGGAGGCTCACGAGATTTCATCAATAATTAGCTCCAGCTTGCCGGATTGACTCCCTTAGCCGTGAATAACAAATTCTTGGTCCTTCCGAACAAGCTTCATCATTTGGTGAAAAGTAGAAGAGACGACCCCAGCTATGTGGATTAATGGTCTTCCACGAAGAAGGTTATACCTACTGTCAATGTTCATGACCTGAAACTGTGAACTTTACTCCGTCGGACCCATTTGGATGACCAAATTCACTTCTCCTAATGTGTATCTTTGCACCCCGTCGAACGCTCCTACATTGACTTTGTTTTTTTCCAGCTTCCACTAATCAAACCTTAACTGCCTCAAAGTCGAAAGTGGGTATATGTTGAGAGCAGACCCATCTTCCACCAGGACACAATTTATGAACCTTTCAAAATATATGACATTGCATGTAACACATTGTTGTGCGACCTCCCTTCAAATGGAAACTCTTTATCATAGAAGCTCATACGTGCCCTCAGATGACTTGGTTGATCATAGCCGTAACATCATCACTGCTTGTGCCCACGGGCACATACTTTTCATCTAGACTTCATCAAGGCCTGAATATGCAGGTGGGAGCTCATAAATAGGGCCCACACAGAAATATGTGCTGGGGTTTTCTGTAGATGCTTAACGATCGAAAAGCCCTTGGGCTGCATCTTACTCCTGAATTCTTTAGCCTCTCCCTCACTTATCGGTCTTTTCCATTGGTCCATCTTATGCCCTCCAAGAGCTAAGTCTTCGTGAGTATAACACCTCCCTGATGAGGTCATACCCTGAGCAGCAGCAATTTTAATCACAAACTTCTGCCTAGCAGAAGTTTCTAATTGCACCAATGAAACAACCTCTGCGGGTGTCATGATCACGAACTTCTTTTTCTACTTAACGCTCAGCGAGGCCACAACCCTTTCTTACTCATCATGAACAATCGGAGTTATTGTCTTTGTGGTGCACCAATCATATTATTTCTCTATCATGTTGATATTAAAGCCTCCCATATTCGACAGCGGATTGGTGTTGACATTGTGCGCAACTGTTTAAAGAGAAACCACTTCTTGGTCAATTAAATCGTGAATCTTGTCTTTGAGGTTGATACAGTCCTCAGTATGATGTCCAACAATGTTGGATTGATACGCACACCTTTGATAGGGTCTGTAGAATTTGGAACTAGTATCTGCCAGCTAGGGCCCCATCAAGTGAATATACTCAGCCGCAACCAGTTGCTCATACAACTTTGTTTTGCTTTCAGCGAGCGCAGTAAAGTTTATGGAGGGCTTCTTCTCAAATTTAGATCGAGGGGGATCATAGTTGCCATATTGGGGAGGAGGCATCTGTTGATAATTTTGGGTATTTGGATGGGTTTTGGTTTGTTGGATAAGGATTTGTTTGGTAATATGGTGATGGAGCTTGGTAGTTTTGGGGGGTATTTTGGTATACTGGAGCTTGGTATATTGGGGGAGGTGCTCTATAGTTTTACTAAACATTGGCACAGTTTAGAGAAACACTTTGGTAAATGGGGATGAAATTTAGTAAAGTGGGGGAGAATTTTTGTAAACGTCAGATGATTTTTTTAATTTAGAGGGGGTATTTTTTTATGTGTAGGTATCATTTCGGTTGATGGGAGGAGGCTTTTTTGGATAACAAGCAAGTGCTTTACAAGCCTTGTAAGAATTCTAGGAGGTCGAGGACGACCTTGGTAGGATGTTGATCTTCTGGGGGTCTGCCTTCCCTCATACAAGACATCAGAAACATTTTCTCTAATCTTGTTCAACAAACCCGATGATCCGGGCGTCGCAGCAACACAAGCAATTTTCTCGGTTTTCAACCTATCCTCGATAGTCTAACAAGCCTTGAATATCTCAGCAAATTTTCCTCCAATGAGCAACATAATTCTATCATAGTATGATGGTTCATGCACCCGCACAAACACTTTTATTATCTCTTTTTCGGATATTGGAGGTCTTACTCTAGTTTCCTCCTTGTGCCACATGTACGAAAACACTCTGTAGATTTTGTTGGACTTTTGTTTCATCTTTTCTAACTAATAACAATCAGGGACGATCTCTACATTGTGGCCAAAGCGTTTGACGAAGTCCTTAGACAAGGCATTCAAGCTTGACCACTATCTGGTCTCGCGAGATGTAACAATTCCAAAGCTTCTCCTCTCAAACATTGGCTAAAAAGCCAAATCAGCACAACTTCATCCCTACCAACTCCTACGAGCTTGTCAAAGTAGACCCTTATATGCACTAAGGGATTCCCCGTTCCTCAAAAAGTATCAAACATTGGCATCTTGAACCCTTCTAGGAGGTCCAGATTATGATGAATGCGTAAGTCCTCATAATTCAGACCGGTGACGTCAAGAATGTACTGAATTTCCTTCATTGTTTTTCGGATATCCTCCTTTATGACTTTTTTTGCGACCTATTCTTTTGCCTTCCACTCTCTTTCCATCTCTTTATAATGGTCGAGCTTAGAACCATTCACAACCTTTTCATCATAGACGGGAATTTTTAAAAGGGTTTTTTTGGGTAGGGGTGGAGCTACGGAGGGACTTTGTGTAATTTGGGTAGTTTGGTAGTTTTGTGGGTAGCTTTGGGGATAGGTATTTTGGTTTTGGTGGTGGTGAGAAGTTTGGGGGTGTAATGCATTTTGGTTTTGGTTTTGATTCTTATTTTATGGTGGTGGAGCGATTTTGTGATGGTCATTTAGAGGAGGAGGAGGTATTATGGAATTGTTGTTTTGAAGAGGGGGTGAGGTTTGGTAAGAGGCGGAGGAGTATTGAGAGTTTTGTGTAGTACAGTCTATTACTAAGGGATTTCGAGCAGGATTAGAAGGCAAAATTTGAGCTTGATTCATGTTTTAAGAGAGGAAGTAGAGAGGAGGTCTCCCATCAGCAACAACGTTGCGAGTAAAACTTGGTGGAGCCAGATCCTATCTCCTTTGCATTTCCACTCTTATCTCAATGATATGTTGCATTAACTGCATAATAAGCTCAATCTGATCCGATATTGGCTGTCCATCCACCACGACGTCATTATGACTAATTTCTTCGTTGTTGTTCCCCATTACTTCTTTTCCATTTTCTGAACTTTGGCCGGCAATGGAACCTTCAGGCCCTTTAGATCTGGTTATGTAGGAATGATCAGCTAGTTTAATCGACATAGACCAGTTTGTAAGTACTTGTGGAGGAAAACAACTCAAAGGCAAATCTTTAGTTCGATTTTTGAATACACAATGAAGGATATCACATAGAGAACAAATTAGCACACAAAGCTGCTTTGTTTGAGGACATTTTAACCAACGAGTAAAGGGAAACTGATTTTTTAGCAAAAGTAAAAGTTTGCTTGTTTTAGTTTGACACTATCTTAAAAAGGTTATCTCACGTTGAGTTAAGGTCTTCTTAAAACATCTCTTTCACATCTGTTGATCTGAGCCTAATATTTCATTGTAGCATGAAAGGGGGTGAATGAAAATTTTAAAGGATAGGGGTTTGGCCTTCAAATGATGCCTACGTATCTCACAAGGAGAATTCAGCCCCTAAGTAGTTCGTGTACAAGGAAATATTTATTTTTCATTCATTTATTCATTACGATTACAAGGAAATTTAATGATAACAACAAAGATTTTAAAAGATGAACAGTGGCCCCATCTCAGTCATTCTTCCTCTTCTTTTAGAATCAGCCACGGGGAACAGACTCGACTTGAATCTTTCTTATGCTGATGAGATATTCCATGTCATGGAGAAATGCAAGAAACTTCTCAATGGTATGGTCTGCGAAATTCTGATAGGGGTAATGTTTTCAAACTTCAAACAAAAGGGAATATAACATGTCAACGTTCTTCCAGAAAGGGGTGAAGACTCAATTTTGAACCAGTTTTGAATACACGTCCAACATTGTTTTCTTGAAAGGCATGAATGAGAAACGATCGAATATGGTCTTCTCAGTGACTTGTATGTCAATCTACGGTTCATCACATGCAATGATGACACCGTCAACCCAACTATTCATAGTATTGTTATAACAACCCTAAAAATGGCAATGCTAAATAAAGAATAATGTGTCTAGAATGCCTATGATTAGACCGGGTTCACACGGATCGATGCACGTATAAACAGACCTCTGAACCCTTGTGAAAGCCAAGCCAACTAACTTGGGGAGTTAATTGAGATAGGAAAGGTTGGGTCCAGCCATGTAGGGCTCCCGAATATGAAGATTTACCAGAATGAGTTTTTACCGGATTTAAAAAGGGGAAATCTTAAGTTTGTTGGGTTTAGGGGTAAAATTGCCTTTTTCGATGCTAAGGTAGTATTGTAATTACCCTAAATATATAACTCATTATTTAATTAATAAGGTGGAGGGGCATTTTGGGGAGAGAGGGCCAAAAATTGGCCATTGAGTGAAGTCTTGCTCCACCCGGGTTCGAACCTAGTTGGAAGCAATGATTTATATTGTTTTAGTTAAATTGTTAAATTAATTTAATTAATTAATATTATTAGCTGATTTACGAAAAAGGAAAAATCAAATTTTTTTTAAAGGTTTGAAAGTTTAACTAAGTCTTTACCTAAGCCTAATCAACCTTTCACGTTTAACTCTCTCTCTCTCTCACGTCAAAATCTCTCTTTCTTTTCACGTTCTCTCTGCCTAAACACAAGAACTGATCAGCAACTAAAAGTTCATCACAGTTGAAGAACATTCACGTTAAAAACTTATTCAAAACATAACCAAAAACATTAGGCAAAAGGAGGAATTTTTCTGTCGAAATTTGGTGTTGAAGATTTCGGAATTGGACATGAGTTTCGAGGTGTTTGGGAAGCAAGTTCAAGGTTTGAAGGTCAAAATATGGTATGGGTTTTGTTACTCTGGGTCCGTTTCCCAAGAGACCGTTAGGACTCAAATGAATCTATTCCGAAATTTAGGGTTGTTCACCGTTGCATGTCCCTGTCACTACCTCCCATTAATTCGTAGGTTTGATATGGTTGCTAATAGAAATTAGGGGTGTATGTATTTTCGTTATTATCATGTTCATGTATGTGTGTTCGGATTTATGTGATTATTAAAGTATGTTTTTCAAAGATGATGTGACAAGTATGTGTGCAAAGTGTGTGTTGTCGTGGCTGTTGGACACGGATTGGAGCTTGGAATGACATGTTTTATGGTTGAATTTCACGTGCACAAACTTGTATAAATTGTGATGTTCATATGAAGTATAATGTGGCTGATTTGAGTGAAAAACTATTAGCTAAATGATTCATGAAATGCCCTAAGAATTAACTCAAAATGTTGATGAAAAGAAGTTGAAAAATGTAACCCAAATTTCTAGCACCTTGTTGGTTAATTTCAGCCAAGTAATGTTGTTTAATAAGCTATGTAAAATGAAGAAAAATAAATGAGGTCACAGAGTATCGAACCCGTGACCTCACCATGATAAAATCATTGAAATAATGTGAGTTAGAAAGAATTTGGCATGCGGGATTCAAACCCGTGTGACTTGACCGAAAATGAAAAGAAAAATAATAATAAAAAATAAGAATGAGGTGTCTGGGGTTCGAACCCACAACCTCTCCGTGAAACATTAGAGAGAATTAAAATAAAAATAAAAATTGAGGCATATGTGAATCGAACCCACACACAGTAGAATAGGGGAAATTAAGGAGAAAAGAAAAGGAGGCTGTGGGGGCTCGATCCAACGCCCTCTTGGTCAAAACAAAAATTGGTTTAAGGAAAAAGGAAAGTAAAATATGATGAGGTTGTGGGGGTTCGGTCCCACATTCTCTATGTCCCAGACAAACAAAAACTAAAGAAAGAAATTAAGGGAAAACGCCAATGTGGGGTGGAAGCGTTTATATTGTAAATGAGAGAAGAGAGTTGAGAGAAGGATGGAGT
>NC_028642.1:32929612-32941927 GCF_001406875.1 Solanum pennellii
TGGTATCTCTTTAGGATCTACTCCAGCGTTTAGAAATTGGTTAATCGGTAAAGAGACATGTTCAAAAATATTGTTGTAAATTTGACTGGTAACTTGATTTCTCGATAACAATATAAGTAAATATAAATAAATTGAAAAACTAAAGATTATGATATTAACTGAAATATAAATATTATGATATTAATTGAGAATTGAGAATTTGAGATTAGTAGAATCAATAATTCAAAAATATAGATGTGAAAGTAGATAATATGTGAGAAATAGTAAGGGATAGAAAGATATTTATTATGTAAAAATGCGAACTAAAATGTATTTTCTATGAAACTTTGGGGTTAAAATAAAAGTTTAAAGGGTAGGGGGTTATGGGGCAACGTTCTCTAACAGCAAACTTTAAAAAAGAAAAAATTAAAATCGATATCGTGAGATTCGATCGGTTCAATCTAGACAGATCGGGCCGGATTGAGCGGGACAAAATCGCGTCCCCCCACCCCTATACGCCCATCGCATATTGCCGGTCGGGACCGGGACTCAAACTGGTACCGACCTGGGTTGGGTCACCCGAGATCCCTTGTCAGCCCTAATCATACATATCCAGTAATGGAATATAGATTATGATTGACTCGCTATTCACTTAACTTTTTATCGTTATCATTATGTGGGAGAGATGACCGAATGGTTCAAGGCGTAGCATTGAAATCATACAGGTGTGAGTCGAGTCTATGTGAAGGGTTTGGTTAAGATATGAAAATTTTTACCAAGTATACAAATGAAATCTAACCATACATGTCCTCAAATTATATCTTCTAAATCGTCTACACGGTTCCACCCTTCTCCTCGAAAAGGGGATTTTAATAAATAATGGAATATAATACTCAGGCTTAGGGTCAAAGTTGGTAATATTTCTTACAATAATTTAAACTTGTGATTTGAGAGAAGGGATAATCATCGCGTCCTCCTCCTCCATGCAGTTGCATTGTTTAGGTTGGTGCAGAGAAAAAAATTGAAAAATGGGGTTGAGTAAGGTAGTTTGGTAAAAATATAAGAAAATGGAAAGAGGAAAGAGCAGTAGTAGATGGTGAAGGGAGAGAGGTTAGGGAGGAAGAAGGTGCTATACATGTACACAGAAACCCTCTTGAGATCTCAACCCAACCCTTTCTCTCTCGCCAACTCTTTCCTTTCATTGCTTCAATTTTTTCCGGTAAGGCATCTTCTTTCTCATTTTGGATATTATGCTTTTTAATTTTTGCCAGATCGATCGATCGATCGATAAATGAATGCTGTTTCGTTTTCTTATTCTCTTGATCAGATTTGAGCTTGCTGTATACTGGACGATCTCCCCCGGCATTGTCGTAATTTGTACAATATTTGCCTAGAGATTTCTTGTTTTGATTCAGTTTTTTTTTTGTTGGTAAAAAAGAAAAAGATGGGTAAATTCTAGTTTGTAAGTGAGATTATCTTGGAAGGCAACAGACCAGATTTGAAGAAACCTCTTCAATGGAAGATTGGTCCAAGTATGCTCATAGTCCAGCTCATTTGGCAGTAGCTAAGCGAGACTATCCCACTTTGAAAGAGATTGTTGATTGCCTGCCTTGTCTTGCCAAGGCCGGTGAAGTAAACACTGAGGCAGAGTCTGTGGCTGCTGAGATTGATGCAGATGCTGTTTCTGCAGTAATTGATAGGCGAGATGTTCCTGGCCGTGAAACTCCTTTGCACCTTGCTGTTCGCTTGAAGGACCCAATCAGTGCAGAGATTTTGATGTCTGCAGGTGCTGATTGGAGTCTTCAGAATGAGAATGGTTGGAGTGCTCTTCAGGAAGCAGTGTGTACCAGGGAGGAGAACATTGCTATGATTATTGCTTGTCACTATCAGCCTCTTGCTTGGGCCAAGTGGTGCCGTAGACTTCCTAGGATTGTCGCCTCAGCTGCTCGTATTCGTGACTTCTATATGGAGATAACCTTTCACTTTGAGAGCTCTGTAATTCCGTTCATCGGTCGGATTGCTCCGTCAGACACGTATCGCATTTGGAAACGGGGTTCTAATCTTCGTGCCGATATGACACTTGCGGGATTTGATGGGTTCTGCATTCAACGTTCGGATCAAACTTTCCTCTTTCTTGGAGAGGGCTATTCATCAGAAACTAGTAGCATATCCTTACCTCCAGGTTCTTTAATTGTCCTTGCTCATAAGGAGAAGGAGATCACAAATGCATTAGAGGGAGCTGGTGTGCAACCATCTGAAGGTGAAGTAGCCCATGAAGTTGCTTTGATGTCTCAAACAAATATGTATAGGCCAGGAATTGATGTTACTCAGGCTGAGCTTGTTCCTCACTTAAATTGGAGGAGACAGGAGAGGACAGAAATGGTCGGTACATGGAAGGCAAGTGTATATGATATGCTTCATGTGATGGTTAGTGTAAAATCAAGGCGTGTTCCCGGTGCCATGACTGATGAAGAGCTCTTTTCAATGAATGATGATGGTAAATTAACAAACTGTGGTGAACACGACGATTATAATGGTGTATTAACAGCTGAAGAAAGAAGGCAATTAAATTCTGCACTTCGAACGGGTAATTCAGATGGACTTGGTGATGATGATGAGGAGCTTGAGGTTCAGGATTGCCATGACAACTCTAGTGGAGGTTCATTTAGAAGTTGTGAATCCAATGGTGTTCCTAAACAGAAGAAGAGTTGGTTTGGTTGGAACAAGAAAAATTCCAAAGGAACTGGTGATGGTTTAGAGGATTCAAAGATTGTGAAAAGGTTCTCAAAGTTGGCTCCAGATAATACCAAGCAGAAATCCCATGACACTCATAAATCATCATCTGAAGTTCAAGGGGAAGATACCAGAGATGTTAAACGGAGCAAAGATAAGAACGGCAAGAAGAAAAAGAAAAAAGGGCCTCTCGGTGAGTCTAAGAGTGAAAGTGAGTACAAAAAAGGTTTAAGACCTATTTTATGGTTGACACCTGACTTCCCGCTGAAAACAGAAGAGCTTTTGCCATTACTAGACATATTAGCCAACAAGGTTAAAGCTATTAGAAGGTTGAGGGAGCTTTTGACTACTAAGCTACCCCCTGGCACATTTCCAGTCAAGGTACATGATACCTTTTCTATTATGTTCTCTTCCCTCTTGCTTTTTCTTCTTTCTCCTTAGTCTTTATTTTACTGGTAATATATTCTGAACTTCCTTTAGCACGTGGCTAGCTTATGCTTATGTCAGAGGCTCTAGATGAAGGGTGGGGTCTTTAATATTTCCATACCCTCATAATATGCACGCCACGTGCATCCACCATGAACCTACCGATGTTATTACATCTGTGTTTCAAAAAAGGATCACATGACTGGTGGAACAAAATACGAACCCCGTTATTTCCCTCTTTAGAATTTTGTTCCATGTGTATTAGATGCGTTTGGACATGAACTAGAAGTCATGATTGAAACCATTGATTGGGTCGAGGTTGATTTGAAGTTGTAGTTTTTCTCATAAACATGAAAACCCCACAATTTGTGAAAATTATCGGAACTTCCCCAATTCTTGTACAGTCTTCCCTAATGAGCAAAGCATAATTCGTAAATAAGGTATCATAATATCCTAAAACACCTTACTGATAAATTGTATACTTTCATGTTCCTTTTTTAAATAAATGCTTGAGGTTACATGCTATATTACAGACATTCAGATACACAATTTTACAAAGATCCACTGGTCCAAAAAATCAGCAATAGTAGTAACTGGTTGTTCTTTAATATAGTCCTTTCAAATGGTATGAACAATCTCTTCATGTCAAGCATGGGTCCTTTTTGAAAATATAAAATTATGGGTCGAATTTTAAATTACAAAGAAATTGAAACAACAAATTTGAAATCAAAATTTGAAGTTGGTGTGGAAGTTTTGTTCAAAAGTGTCATAAACAAACACAAATTTGAAATCAAAATTTCAAATTTGAAGTCTAAATTGCATGTCGGAGCACCTCCTTATCTTGTTTGTTCCTATGTATGACATAAGCACTGTTGCTTGTGACATGTTATCTCATCCTTTTGTTACTTTAATCATCCAATGATATGCACATTAGAGTGATCAGGACTTGGGGTTGTGTCATATATATATGGGTGATTTGCATAAATAGAATCTTTCTGTGGCACCATTTAAATATTTTTAAGAGAAGTCCTGGAAAAATAGCCTTCGCAGCAGAATGTAGAAGCACACTCCTGGTGGCTGCCAGGATTGCAAAGCAAAATCTTTGTGATCACCAGGATTTGCCCAAGACTTACTTTAACAGCAAGTTATCATTATTCGTCAAGATTTCTGGTCAAACTCCGATGGATCACCAGAATGATGACCACAAAATTTGACGAATTGCGTGAATTGGTTATAAAATCCTGACAGGTCACCATTACTTGCTGGGTATATTTCACTAAGATTTTGCTTCAAAAGTTGTCCAAGTCAATTCCAGTCAGATCTGATTTTTTTATACAAATTTCTATCACCAATCTCAATGATTTCCAATGATTTGATTCAACCTAAACCTTCAAAATCAATTGATCCACTGTCTTCTTCAATACTTTTTTGCATGCTCAACAAGGACCAATGATGGTGTTATTCAATTTTCTCCAACCAAACCAAATGCAACTCATTGATGAGATAGCCAATATAAGCTTAGTGGAATATTATCACATCAATTCCAACCACAAATAAGCAATGGGAGGAGAAATGAGTAGAAGAAGAAGGGAAAAGGAAGGAGGAGGAGAGATTCTGGCGAAACTATTTTGTACAACTTTTCTTAATATGTCAATAGTTAAACGCTGCTCCTTAAAAAGTCTATCCCGTGTGAATTCTTGTATATATATAAGACAAATTATTGTGGATATTCTTCAAAGTTCAACTAAATTGACTTTTTTTTTACTGTTAGTAAGATTCCTTTGTGATTTCTGTTTTTATGTTGGTGTGACGGTAGGATTGAAGTATAACAACGTCAAAGGTGAAGTGAATTTTGGGGAGTTTAAATTAAAGGCTGAGTAAACAGATCGTTCTGTATGGTGGAGATTTTTGTACCGTTGGCTTTTTCCATATCTATCTTTTTACCTCCTCTCCTTTGTCTTGACTTGTTTCATACGTTTTTTTCTTGATTCTGTTTAGGTGAAAACAGAAAAACTATATGGCTACTCATACTGAGGTTGGAATTATCTCCAATTATTTTTTTGTGTAATTCAAGTATATCACATTATAAGTACACCAAGTTGGACTCCTAGTAAAATATTGGTGATGGTAAAGAAATGGATGGTGATGTGTGCGTTAGGTCCATGTCTCGAGTTCGAACCTCGCTACATACAAAAGCCTTGTTAAGTGAAGGGTAGTTTGGCGAGGCCATTTTTCATGGAGTTTCGAACAATGGGTCAGTTGGTCCTCTACTATTTCCCGGTTATAAAAAAAAGTACACCAAGTTGGTGTTTAATTATTTACATTTGGTTTTGTGAGAACCACATTCATCCAACGAATTACAACTATCTATACTATACAAAACTTGCTCTTCTTACCAAATGTATAAATTACACAAGCATGATTTTTTAAACTTCTAAAGGATCTAAGCAAAATGCTAAAGCAGGCCAGAGAACAACAATGGATTAAGGGCTTCAAAGTAGGGTCAGATGCCGTGAACCAAGTCACCATTCACTTGTTGTATGCTGATGACACCCTAATCTTCTGTGAGGCAGAAGAATCTCAAGCTAGATATTTAAATCTGACACTCTCTATTTGAAGCTCTATCATGATTACATGTCAATGTCCTGAAAAGCATCATATATCCTGTCAATCATGTGTCAAACATAGAGGAACTCTCAGGCATCTTGGTTTTTAGCATTGGGACATTCCCTACTACTTACTTATGTCTTCCTTTAAGGGCGAAATTCAAGAATTGTTAAGTATGGACTTGATCATAGAGAAGTTTGAAAAGAGATTAGCTTCCTGACAATTACATTACTTATTCATGGGCGGAAGGCTAACCGCTAACTCTTATCAACAATGTTCTTGAAAGCTTACCATCATACTATATGTCTATGTTTCCCATCCCTGATAAGGTTTTAAAGCAATTAGATAAAATCGAGAGGAATTTCCTTTGGGAAGGAAGCAGTAGCACTCACAAATTCCACGAGATAAATGGGAGAGAGTCACAGAACCAAAATGCTTTTGTGGTCTAGGTATTAGAAATTGTCTTTCATAACTAGTGCCATCTTATGAAATGGCTTTGGAGGTATTGCGCTGGGGATTCAAGCCTCTGGAAGGAGGTGTGGAACCAAGCTGGAGAGAAAGATATCTGGATCACAAAAATCTCTAATGCTCCATAGTGTGTTGTAACAGGAAACTCATTACCAAGCTGGGAACTGAATTCTTCCAAAACATCTACTTTAGACCTGGCAATGGAGCACATGCTAGATTTTGGAGAACAAGTGGCTCAATGGCACTTGTGGAGAAGTTTCCATCTATTTATCAGATTGCTGTGGATAAAAACTCCACCATAGCACAAAACAGAAATGGAAACAACTGGACTATTCTACTTAGAAAAACAGTTAAAGATTGGGAAATGCACAGCTTGATAGTACTGCTCGCAGAAGTGGAAGAGTACACCATTGATGAGAACAAAACAGATGCTATGTGTTGGGGAAGCAAGGGAACATTCATAGTGAAAGAATGCTACAGACAGCATGGAACTCATAACCAGGTAGTTGATAGATGGCCTTGGAAATTGACATGGAAGATAAAGTTACCTCCTAAGGTTATTTGTTTTAATTGGACTGCCCTAAATGAAGCATGTTTAACTCAAGACAATCTCAACAGGAAGGGTGTCCAGTTAGTAAACAGGTGCTATCTATGTTTGAAACTATAAACCTTTTGCTATTGCTCTGTGCAGTAGCCACAGATTTTTGAAGCATGCTCTACTGAATTTTCGGTCAAAATGGGTCATGCCAGACCTTATAAGAGGCACACTGGAACCGGAGCTTGTGGAGGGTTGATAAAGCCATCTAAAGAATTTGGAGGATGATCCCTGCTGCTATCTTCTGGTTCATATGGAATAAGAGGAATAGGAGGTGTTTGATGGAATCTCAACTCCAAATCACTCCCTCAAAACAAAGGGCCTAGTGAATCTTTTTTGCTGGACTAGTATGACTACTGTAATTAGCACTGATCAGTCGTTTGATTTTGTTAGCTCCCTTGTCTTAGATTTACAAGGGATTCATTAGTTCTTTCGTTGATGCCTTTTCCTTTCCTTGTAACTATGCATCTACTAGATGGTCTTTTTTTTTTTGAAATCAGTAACTTTGTATCAAATCAAGATTCAAAACAGTACTTGGGTAGTACTGAAACCATATTTATAATAGAGTTCTAGTGTCTTTCCTCCCAAGATATAAAGAATCTAGAACATCTATGATAGACACAGTATCATTAGAGTAAATTTGATTACACCAAAAACATAGCAGTAAGATGAAATTTAACTTGATCTTCTGCACATCATTCTCTAAGCTCTCAAAACATCTGGAATTCCTCTCCTTCCAAATTGTCCACCAGATACAAGCTGGGACAATTCTCCATCTACTCCTATCCTTAGCATGTGAACATGTTCCCTCCCAGCTGCTAAGAACCTCTGTTATCTTGCCTGGCACATTCTTGTTATGGTGAAACAATCTCTTATTTCTTTCACTCCAAAGAGGCTGAAAGAGCTTGTTAACAATCAAATTATGTTATGTTCTCTATATTCCTCCATGAATCAAGTGTATCTCCGAGGAGCAGAAGAGGTTTAATGAGCAGAACTGGAAATAAAATGGATATTCCTATCCTGTACGATAAATGTGCGTCTATTATTATTAAAAGAAAAATGAGGCCACCTGCCCATTTGAATTCTGAGAAGATAAAGGAGTAGGACTGTGCTGAAATAGTTTCAGGTTTGGTGATGGACCTAGGTAGTTATGGTCTTTTGTATAAGTTGTTAAAAACACACTATGAACTTGCTAAAACTTGAACTATCTGTCTTTCACACATGGTATAAGTAGGAGAAGGGTAATTAGGTATTAGCGACATTTAGCGTAAAGAAAGTCTTGTGGAATGGTTGTCTCAACATGAAAAATGGAACTCCAATATTTCCTTACAACTACTATTAGCTTAAACAGTTCTCCCTCCAGCATGTATATATGCAACAGTAGAGATTTGAAAGTAGCAAGTGTACTGAGTAACATGTTTGCGTTGTCGATAGTGGTCCAAGTTGGACATACTCTTCGTTCGTGGTGCTGCACCTGTGTTGTCAAGACACCGGCACTAGTATGGGCGTGTGATACGTACTGGATTTGGTCAATCAACATTGGAGTGGATACTTTGACCTTAAACCACAGAGAAATCAGAGATAAATTTAGCATTTTGATATGTCAAGAAAAAAATTATGGTAGATATTTAGAGTACTACCTACAACTTGAGGATAAAAATGACATCCATTTGAGGTCATATGTGGATCATACATGTTGAGGATCTCATTTCGTGAAGGATTTATTTTTTTTAAATAAAAAGGAATGTTGAGGCGTTTTAGGATTAACAGAAAAGGTCTAAAGATCATCCATTCTTATCTTGGCCTGTGCATGAGTTGCCTGATTCCTACCCTAAGTTTTGACAAAATGTTGTACCAATTTCCATAAATAAAGAGGGAATTGCTTGTTCATATGGAATATTACTAATAATCTAGAAATCTTGTCCTTGCAACATGCATAGACATGTGTTGAACATACTTCAGATGAATTATAGAGCACTACTTATTTTTCGAAAGTTGGAATCTGAGATTATCTTTATTGCTACATTAATAGATAGTGAGATTAAATACTTTTTGTTGAAGAGGAGCCTTAGTGTAATAATAGAAGTTGTTGCTGTGTACCATGAAGTCCTGGGCTCAGCCCGTGGAAACAACTGTAGAAGATAAATCTATAATGATTCGGTCTTTCCTCTGACTCTGTGCATAGTGGGAGCTTAGTGGACTTGATTGCCCTCTTTAATAAATACTCATTCTATTCCATTTTAAATGACATTATTTCTTTTTAGTTTGTTTCTAATAATCTGACCCATTTCTATATTTGATAGCTCTTTAATGATCAACTTTTTATTTTACCCATCACGTCATGCTCTTATAGCCATAAAAATGTCATAAAATGTTTAAGAGCACAAGTCCAAAGGGTACTTTTGGTATTTGCCAAAAGTCTGTCTTTCTTTCTAAAATTTTGTGTTCAATCAAACAACTTTGTATTAAATGAAATGGAGCACTTTTTTGTTGACATTCTTGGCTAGTAACGTAAATACTAGCATACAGTTGAGTAGTGATAGGGCTTGGCTTGTGAATTTCCTAACATTAGAACCTTAAAAATAATTCAATTTCAATGAATTAGATTAAAAGCGCAGATCATCAATTTCAGACAGAATTACATTCTTATCGTAGTATGTTTCTAGCAATTAAAAACGACTTTTACATCTTTGAGAAAAACACAGTATTTTAGATATTTGCCATTATTGTACTCCCTCTGGGGCTTTTTTCATTGTTTAAAATAATTGAATTCTTCAAAGTTCAAGTTTGAATTTTTTCCATATTTGCCGTTTCCTTTAATGAAGTTTGATATTTTCTAGGAGAATTACACTACTTATAAAGTTACATTTATGATTTCATAAAGGACAATAGTGGAAAGTATGGTTTAAATTATGTCTTTGAATGTTTTTCTTGATAAATGTGCATTGCCTCACAAATTTAATTAAATATGGAATAGGGGGAGTATTAAGGTGTGAGAATTGAGAGTTTATTTTGTCTGTTGTAACCTTGTTTTGAAAGATATGCTAGTATGCTCGATCTCTTTAATTCACATCTGACTGTATTATGGAGTTTGCGTAGACTCACTATATTTTGCTGCATCTCAGGTAGCTATTCCTATTGTTCCAACCATCCGTGTGCTTGTTACTTTTACCAAGTTTGAGGAGCTTCAGCCAGTGGAGGAGTTCTCAACCCCTCCTTCAAGCCCTGCACATTTCCAAGATGCTAAATCAAAGCAATCTGATGGCTCTGCATCATGGATTTCATGGATGAGGGGAAGTCACGGTGGCCAATCTAGAGACAGTGAAAGCTGCAGCTTCCGTGAAGAGATTGACCCATTCCACATACCTTCTGATTATGCTTGGGTTGATGCAAATGAGAAAAAACGCCGAATGAAAGCCAAGAAAGCAAAGAGCAGGAAGCATAAGAAGCATGTCACGACTAGAAATTCAGGTATTGGGAGCCAGGCCACTGACGATGTTGAAGAATAACAATGACCAAGAGATTTAGTGTATTGCTTCCACAAGAAGAGGTAAAGCTGCTTTTTCCCATCTCAGCTCTTCTGATGGTCTAGCTAGTGTTGGTTGATTTGCCTCATTATTGTATGAGAAGATACAGATCTTCTTCTGTTGTATCTTATTTGATTCTAAGATCTGAACATCATTTTGTTTATTCCATAGTGTCTTCAGCCTGTTTATCGTCTTTTGCTACTTCAAATGTATCTACGTTCAATAGGTTTTCTCAAATGGAGTTGTTTGTCAATCTAAGAACATTAGGCAGAAATTTGACTTGAAAACTTGTAGAGGATATAGTTTGTGTATCCCTCCCAGTCATTTTTAGATTGTCTATTTTATTCATTCTTACTAGACGTTTGCAAGATAGCAGTAATCTACAACAGATGAAGTTTGTAGAAAGGTTTACTTGGTGTATTTTTGTTATTTGAAAACCTCAAGTTTCTTGATACTTTTGTTATATGGTTTGATGAGGTTTATTAGTGGATTGTGAGCAGATCTCATATGACTGACTGGCTTGACATAAAATCAATCTGAGTCAGTCATATCCTCTACTGGTAAGCCCTGAAGGTGAATCACAAAAACAACAGAAACATGGTGCTGGGTTCTAATGTGTGTTGCTACTTATGTTCTTCTTATTCTTATATTATTTTCTATGATATATTTATGTAAATATTTCAGAGCATGCATCCATTTAACATGTACCGATTATTTATTTATTTTTAAAAAAATAAATAGAACTGACACCTAATATAAGGCAACTTCAGGCAAGGCTGCTTGCTTCACTTCTTCTAAGTTGTTGCATAATAGTATGTTTTCTGATTTGTAGTAATTGAAATATATTGCTTTGAAGAAGTGAGTCTTGAAATCCAATACAAAAAGTGAGTTAAAATCATTCGAGTCTTGAAAGTAGTGACAAATCATTGTTATTACAAAATGAGTTTGTTAGATTTGTGGCATTGAAAAATTGATGTTTGAAGGTTGTGACAAATCATTGTATGATACATGAAATTTGTGTTTAAATTTTAAGCCTATTTGGAGTAAATTCGAGAGTTAGATTAAAAAAATTTTAAGAACATTTCTTTTTATTACACGCCAATTATCATTTTTGGCTACACTTGATGGAGAAGGTTTTACACTTGATTTTTGTGCCAAAGATATAATCAGTTTTACAAAATAGATTTGTTTGAGGTTATGAATTTATTTTTATTTGAAGAAATAGAAATGTGAGATGTTTTGAGAGTTGCATTTAACTGTTTTATTCGTTACCATGAGTTTCTTTGAAGAAATAGATGGTGTATAAAAAATATTTTTAGTGTTTGCTTTGTGAGTGAAAAACATTTTAAAGAAAATATCTTTTATTTTTTACAATAAACTAGAAATAATTTTGATTTTGAAATCAATCTTAATAATCGATCTAGAACATGATCCAGACACGCAAATTAGGAAACAACTCTAACGACAAATCTGAAATTCGTTCCTCAGATCAGACCCAAGATTTGAACCGAATTTTGATTTGAGACTTGACATTCATAATCGGATATTCGACTCGGGACCTAACCTGACAGCCAAACTTGAACACTATCCATCAATCCAGATTTTGACTTCGACACTTGAATCAAGATCTGACTTTCCAATTATGATTCAACCCCGACAACCAACAATCGATGCGAGACCCCAAATTTGACTTCCAAATTGAAAATTTTGACCCCAACTTTCGAACTGAAATTCAACCACACCCGAATCGGGGCCTAACTTTTAAACTGAACTTTATTTTTTTTCTAAAAAAAACAAAATCTTAAATTTCTTTTAAACTGGATAAAAAGAATATTTTTTTAAAAATTTTGAAAACATTTTTCAAAACAAACTTTAAATTTTTTTTTTAGGGGGGGGGAGGCGGCCGGAGGTAAAAAAAATTAAAAATATTTTTCAAAAATAAACTTTTAAATTATTATTTTTTAGGGGAGAATGGGAAGG
>NC_028642.1:32942385-32951386 GCF_001406875.1 Solanum pennellii
AGGGGTGGGAATAGAAAAAAATTGAAAATTTGAAAATATTTTTTAAACATAAACTTTATAATTATTATTGTTTTGGTGGGGACTGGGGATGGTTGGTCTGCTAGGGTGTTGGAAAAAGTGTGGGTTAGAGAAAATAAAAATTTAAATTGTTTATTTTTTTTCAAAAACAAACTTTTTATTTTGTTTTAGGGGGCGGGGGTAGGGGTAGTAAGGTGGTTGGGCGGGCTAAAAAAATAAAAGATTTTAAAATTTTGAACTATTTTCTTTTAAAAAAGAAATTTTAAATATTCTTTTTAGATGGGGAGAGTCGGGCTATGAGGTTGGATGAGGAAAAAAATTGTAATTCCAAGGTGGAGGGGAGTTTTGGAAAGAGTTTTCCTTAATTTTTTAAGGGGAGTCACTTTTCTTAAATCTGAAGAAAATAAATTGATTTGAAAAATATTTAAGCCTACTAAACATCAACGAATTGGGAAAATATTTTCCATGATAGCAAAAGCACTGTTGTTTCTATTTGTGTCATTGTTGGTATAGTGCTCCCAATACAAAGATAAAATTTCACATGATTTTGATTAAGCTTTAATGCATTTTACTTTGATATTTCATTTTACTATCTAAATGACATATATGCTTCCTTCTTATATTTATTTGTTTGCATCTTGTCTCTCTTTTAGGCAAACAATTGTATACTAGGCATTTGAAGCTTAGGCCTTTGACAATTCTATTTTTAATTTCAGAATTAAGTGTTGATCATTCTGAGTTATACGATTAGTACAATTTCACCTCTTTCAGTAGATACCTTCTCTACTTGCTTCTCGTGAAGCTTAGATTGTTGTGTTCTTTGAGTCATCAAGGTATGTCTCGATTGACTAGCTTGACTTATCTTGCTATATAGATTTCATAAATGATAGTAGTTCTTTTTGAATTGTTACTTTTATAAACATTTCATTTAAATAAGATGTGATTGATTTAACAATTGAACTCATCACCTAAAAGATTTGAGATTTTCAAAAAGCTTCTCTATTCATTATTCATATGCATAAGTAGGGATTATTATATAAGTTGATTTGCTAAGTCGAATAAAGTTTGGATGCCAATCACATGAATTCATAGTGTGGCAATATTGTTGAGCCTTAATACAGGGCCACAACACAAGCTAAGTACATATCTAGGCTCGGAAATGTTCAATCTCACAAATTGGTTAGTCAAAAGTGTCCTTTGTCAAAGGATTCTCCTGAACAACTAGAAATGTCAAACTACCCATTCTAATTCATCTTCCGCTCAGGGCATCTACTACCATAACGGTCTAGTAATACTATATATAGTCCTTGAGTAACTCAAATCATTTGTACGTGCTGCTTCAAATTCAGATCTTTCTATTTGAAAATGTGTTTTAGGTTATGATGATCCGTGAATACCACTCCAGATTAATATATCGCCGCTAACTCTAAGTTTTGAGTGGATACGTAGTTCTTCTCATGCATCTTAAGCTATCTAGAGACATATGTAATAACTTTTTACTTTTTTCATAAAATACATCCAAAATTGATATGTGAAACATCATAATACACAACATAGCACTTAGATCGTAACAATATTGTCAAAACTAGCATCGTGGTAAATATAGTTTCGAGCTTTTGAAAGCTTACACTAACATGATTACCTGGATAGAACACCTTTTTTTGTCAATGATCTCACTATAACTAAAACTCATTTATAAATGAACCACATTCAATAACTTGTTAGGCCTAAGACACTCCAAGTCTCTGTAGGTGTAGTCGATCTAGACTAACTCTGAAAAAACCTTAATCTTCTTGAAATGTACTCTAATACCCTCATTATTAACATGTGACCCAAGAAAGATATTGAATCCAACATAAATTCACACTTGAATAATTTAGCATACAATTTGTGATAGTTCATGCTTTTATCAGTGAAAAATATGCAAGAATAGCGTCAATGAATACAATAATGAGGCAATTCAAGTACGACTTGCACACACGATTCATCAAGTCCATAAATATTTTCAGGGCATCGGTCAAATCAAATGATATAACAACGAGCTCATAGTGCCATCTAGGCTCCTAAAAGTTGAACTCACAGCCTATCACAATCTTACAACTGTCAATAATAACAGAAACTAGTTACATCTGACAATAACTAACTGCTAAACTAAGCTAAAAGTTGCAATGAATTAGTGAGGTCAAATTACACCACTATCCTCACTATTTTCAATACTTCTCCTCAAACTAGGTCTGGTGAGTACATTCAGAACACCAAGTTTGGATAAAAGTGATTCATGTTGCAGTCTTCCCAGAGCTTTGGTCAAAATGTCTGCTTTTTGGTGTTTTGTGGGGATATACATAGTACTAATCAGCCCTTGTTGAATCTTCTCCCTAATAAAGTGTCAATCAATCTCTATGTGTTTCGTCCTCTCATGAAACACAGGATTTGCTGCAATTTGAAGTGTTGCCTTACTATAGCAGAATACAGACACTGGTTCCTCAATTTGAATATTCAATTCTTTGAACAAGTTTGTCACCCAAACAATTTTTGCTGTTAGACAAGCGAAGCTTCTATGTTCTTCTTCAATAGAACTTCTTGATACTGTAGCCTGTTTCTTTGATTTCCAAGAGATAAGAGAGTCCCTCAACTTCAATAGATAAGTTGTCACTGATCTTCTTGTATTTGGGCATGCTACCCATTCTGCATCACAAAAACTAATCAGTTTCATCTTCTTCTGTGAGGACATAAGTAAGCCTAATCCTTGTTGAGTCTTGATATATCTAAGAACTCTAATAGCAGTCTTCCAGTGCTGAGCTTTTGGTTTTTAGGAATGGACTGAGAGTTTGGACTATGTAAGCTATGTCAAGTCTTGTGATGGTCAAGTACAATGACTTGCCAATCATTCTTTGATATTGAGTAACATCCGGATGCAACTCCTCTTCACTACAATCTTCTTCAAAAGTTGTAGTGAGTTTCATATTACTCTCCAAAAGAGTATTTGCTGCCTTTCCTACAATAATGTCTGCTTCAACTAAGAGATCCAATGCATATTTCCTTTGGTTCATAAGCATACCTCTTTTGGATCTGCTGAATTTTAGGCCTACGAATAATTTCAACTCTCATAAATCCTTGATCTTGAACCACTTATGCAAGATGTCTTTGATTCCTGAATAAGTGCAGCATCATTCCCAGTAATAAGAATGTCATCAACAAAAACTAGCATAATGACCAACTTGACCACTTGCTTCTTAGTGAATAATGAATAATCCAAATGACTCTGACAATATTCACATTTCAATAAGGGCCTTAGTAAGTTTAAAATTCCATTGTCTTGAAGCTTGTTTGAATCCATTAAGGGAATTCACAAGCTTGCATACCATAGGATGATCAGTGGCAACTTGTAGACCTTTAGGTAGTTCCATGAATACATCTTCTGTGAGATCTCCTTGAGGAAGGCATTGTAGACATCTATTTGGTATATACACCAATTCTCTGTTGCAGCCAGTGCAATAACAGTCCTTATCATCACCATTTTTACCACTGGAGAAAAGGTTTCTTGGTAGTCTATACCAGCAGTCTGACTATATCTTTTTGCTGCTAATCTAGCTTTGTACCTTTCCACTTCACCATCTCCTTATATTTGATTTTGAAGATCCACTTAAAACCATTTACAAGCTTTCCTTGAAGGGCTTGCAATTCTTGTCGTATTGATGCTATCCACTTCTCATCATGTAAGGCTTCTTCATAAGATTTAGGTTTACTAACAACTGGAAATACGCTGATAAGAAACACAGTTGGACAATGAGTGAGTTTTTGCTTTCTAGAAGTAATGTAGTCTTGATGTCAGGCTGGTGTAATCACAGTTCTACTAGACCTCCTAGTAATATTGGTTGTTGGTTGACTCTCAGGAATACCAACAATATCATCTGTAGTATCATTCAATGTTATATACACATAAGAAGCTGCATGTATATGATCAATAATAGTTTCTGTACGAACTTGATATTATTCTAGTTCTAATGGTTGAATGATGTCTAGGAATAGGGGAATTGTTTCATCATGCAGTTCCTTAAAAAGGAAACATATTCTCCTTAAACACCACACTCCTACTAATCATGAACTTCTTGTCAGCAATATTATAACGAACATACCCATTCTAAGTCAAAGAATAACCCATCATAAAACAAGCAGTAGTTGTTGGAGAAAATTTGTCTTTCCTAATTAGTGTGGTAGCATGACAAAGACATCCAATATTTATCAAATGATCCAGCTTAGGATTCCTTTGATAGAAGAATTCATAAAGAGATTTAACTTCCAATGTAAAAGTAGATAACCTGTTGATTAAGTATACAACTACTACAACACATTCTCCCCAAAACCTGATAGGCATAACTTCTTGCTACTTCCAACACATGTCTATGCTTTCTTTCCATTACTCCATTTTATTGTGGAATGTGTGAAAAACTGCTTTGGTGAACTATGCCTAAAGAGGAAAATAAGTCTTTGCATTCAATGTCAAAAAGTTCATCCCCATTATGTGATCTAACATTCTTCACAGTGATCAAACTGAGTTTTAATCATTTGAAAAAAGACTTCAAAACAGTAAGAACATCAGATTATAGTTTAAAAAAATAAAACCATGTAGTTCTAGACTAGTCATCAACAATAGTGAGGAAATATTTGAAGCCAACACGAGTGTTGATTCTATGTGGACCCCAAACATCAATATGTAGCAATTCAAATACGGAACTACTTCTAGTTGTAGACACAGAAAATGGCAACCTTGCTTTCTTAGCTAATGGACATACAACACAATCTTTAGTATGTTTATCATTAATGAAAATTATATTCTTCAAAGTAGTAGAGGATGGGTGTCCAAGTCTATTGTGCCATAACATGCCTTCATCTTCATTGTTCTTTATGTGCATCAATTTCTCACTAGTTGCTTTCATGTTGCTTCCATCTCCAATATCTTCATTCAACATAACATATAAACCTCATGTCTCCTTACCAATCCCCTTGACCTTCCCAAATAACAACAGGTCCTGAAATACATAAAACTCCTGAAAAAATCTTACTGAGTAGTGCAAAGTGCAAATTCCTGGTTAACTGAGAAACTGAAATCAAATTATACTTGAAATCAGGAACCACTAAAACATTAGCCAATACATCACCATTGTACCATTTATAACTACTAGAGTGTGTTGTTGATGCAGTACCTCCATCAGACAATTGTACATGGTTATGATCACTTTGTTCTAATGCAACTACGTCAAACAAATCATCTAGTATGTTGTTATATGCTTTGTCGCGCCAGAGTCTACTACCCAATGTTTAAGCTTATTACTAATAGAGAATGAATGATCCATACCTGCTTGATTAACCGCAAGGATCACAGAATTCTCCTTGTTCAATAGCCTGAGTATTTGACCATATTTCTCCTGTGTGAATGTAAGAGGTGTTTGGCCAAGTGATCATTCTCAACAACATTGATATTTGCCATCCTATTAGCATTATTTCCAGACTTCTTTCTTAATTTATAGTCTAGTGGATATCCAACAACATGATAACAAGTTTCCTTGGTATGGCCTTTTATTTGCAAACATCAAACTGCAGATTGTAGTCCCTTTTGGCTTGTAGAGTGTTGATCGTTGGTGACATCTACCAGTATATAAAGTAGTAGAAATAGAGGCACATGCATCTCCTCCCGAATAAGAACCACCACTAGTGAATGAAGTAGCACTTGTATTTCCTCCTGAATAAGAACCTCCACCAGCATAGTGTCTTTGATCCTTGCCAACATATAAAACAATAGAAATTCCCAAATCTCCCCCTGAATATGAACCCCTTGTTGCTCGTTGACTCTCATCTGAAATGATCCTTGAATATGCTTTGTTCATAGAGGGTAATGGAATCATCATGAGGATTTGAGTACGTGCCTGAGTGTATGACTCATTGAGCCCCATCAGAAATGCAAATAATTTCATATATTGCAAGTGACTTGCATACACTATGGATTTATCATAGCCACAAGAGAGGTGCTACAAGGGCATCGAACTCATCCCAAAGAAGTTTTAGTCGTGTGAAATAAGAATAAACAGAGAAAGTACCTTGTGTGATAGTCCAAATCTCTCAATGGAACTGGTAACCTATCGATCCATCAACCTTATCGAATCTCTCCTTTAAGTTAGCCCATACAGTTGCAGCAATTATGGAATAAATTATTCCACGTACCATTTCCTTCGAAACAAAATTTGAAATCCATGATAATATGAATGCATTGCACTTCTCTCACTGTTCTTTTGATTCAGCACTCTTTTTACAGGTATCGAAAATGAATCCAACTTTACTCTTAGCTCGGAGAGTAAGGAGCATCGATCGGCTCCATAATGAGTGATTCTCCATGCCTGTAAGTTGAATTGAGGTTAATATTGATCCTAGAGTGTTAGATTCCTGAATATACAGAAAATGGTTATTCTTCTCAACCACTTCGATTGTATCAGTGCTCACCATTTCCCAAAATTTAGATCACAGAAAACTCAGAGATTGCAGGAAGTAGATCATCAACAATTACGAGTGAATCAACTGTGGATTCGTAGTTCTCTGATACCATGACAAAATGTGAAATCTACAACTAAAATTGAAGATCTAATTAGAGAGAAAGAGATATGAGTTGTGAACTAATTTCATTGATTGAAAAAAAAAATTGATTCTACATATATATTGCTACAACTAAACTCACACCCTAGCTATTACAATCTTACACTTGTCAATAATAACAGAAATCAGTTACATTTGACAATAACTAACTGCTAATGTAAAACTGCTAAACTAAGCTAAAATTGTAACAAATCAGTGAGGTCAAGTTACACTACTATCCTCACTATTTTCAATAGTCTTGGGAATATTTGGAGTTATAATCTTCAAGTTGTGATAACTCCAAATCAATCTTTGAAAAGACTATCAAAACACTCCATAGTTGATCATAAAATATGATCGATACACGGAAAATAATATTTATTCTTGATTGTAACCTTGTTCTGCGGCCTTTATTAACATACACGCATCGTGCAATCCTTCCTATTAACAAGTAAGACAAGTGCATCCCTTGATAAGACACTCGATTTAACAGTTCTTTACTTAATAGATCCTATAATTGTTCCTTTAAATTGGTCAATTAAACAAACACTACATTATATATGGAGAAATAGAAATGAATTGAGCGTTTGATATCAATATTAAAGTCATGAATACCCTTATCGGGAGAAATATTAGAAAATTTAGTAGGAAAAACATCACAAAGCTCCCCAAATATTTGGACGAGAATATTATTATTTGTCCTAAGATTCACAACACAGAGGAATGTAATTGGTTTGCTTACCAGATTGGATAGGTGTTATAAAGGTCTAGGATTTTTTTGGGTGTATATATATACTAGATTTAGGAACGTGCGTTGCACGTTTATCCCAAGATACTTCATATAAATTTTGTATCGTAAAATTTATCATTGTTTCAATAGAAACTACATATATCTTCCTAGTAAAAATATTATATCTTTAATTATAAAATTGACTAAAAGTGCATAAAGTAAAAATAACTATCACACAAATTCAATATTCCAATGAAGATATTAAAATACAACATGATAGGTTAATGTATATAAAGCAACAGGGCATAGTAAATTATCAATAATAATAACACAACAATAGAAAGTACGTTGTACAATAACAAGAAGCAAGAAACATAAATGTTAAACTAAATAAATAAAAAGAGACGAAAAAAAGAGAGCATAGAGATTTTCTCATTTTTTTTCAATTGGTTTAAGTTTATATATTATTGTGTGAAGTATCACTATTTATTATTGGATAGCATTGAGAAATACAAAGAGTTGTCATAAATAAATATTAATCCATTTGAGATTATCGATGAGAAATGAGAGTAATGAACATAATGAATATAATTAATGAGAGTTACATACATTTACAAGTTGATGGTAAGTTATGTATACTAATATGATGATTTACTATTTAATATTAATATTTAATTTATTAAACAATTTATAAAATTTAAATGTACTATGTAAACAAAACTGTAACCTAAGAATAAAATATATAAAAGAATTCAAATATACTAAATCTGTAATGGAAAATCATTATGACTAAGTATTAAAAAATTCATAAGAAAATACACCATTCAATCAAATACATTCTTAAAATAAAATTATAAATACGAAAAAAAATAAATATCAAATATGGGAGCAAGTTTAGCATAAGGCTACCAACGAAAATGCAAATTGATAATGTAAATTGAAGACATTCCTTTCCCTATTTTTAAGACATTCCTTTCCCTATTTTTTATTGATAATGCAAATTGAAAAAAAAGCTATAGTAATAAACATTCAACCTTTGACTATAAAAAAAAAGTTAAAAGTTTTGGAAGACAAGTTAACGAAAGCGACATTCAACTACATAAATGGAGGGGTCTTATCATAGTTCTAATCTCGGCAAATTATAAAAACAAATACATCAAACTCCGATATTCTAGTAATTGAAGTGTTATTCATCCCTATAATCACATTACGCCTTGTAATCTTGACAGAAATCCTCCTTGCCTTGAAATTTTCTTCACTTGATTAAAGCTTCTCTAGTCTTCCACACACACAAATTGTATCATGTTTTAATCTTTTTATGAAAATTCTATTAAAAAATTTTCATAGAAAGATTTGTATTTATAGGGAAAAAATATAGTTTTGGAATATGAAGATTCACTTACAAAGTTGAAAGGTCAAGTATTATTACAATAAAGACAAATATTAATTAAAAATATAAATTGATTTGGAAGATGAAACACATACATGTATCTATTCAAAGGGATAACTCTTATTTTTAATTTTTGTTCTATTTAATTTACTCACATGTATACCAATTAAATAAAAATATTATAGAAATTCTACTATTTACTATTTAATTAATTATTTATTTAATAACATTTGAATTTA
>NC_028642.1:32952236-32958137 GCF_001406875.1 Solanum pennellii
AAAAAAAAGTTAAAAGTTTTGGAAGACAAGTTAACGAAAGCGACATTCAACTACATAAATGGAGGGGTCTTATCATAGTTCTAATCTCGGCAAATTATAAAAACAAATACATCAAACTCCGATATTCTAGTAATTGAAGTGTTATTCATCCCTATAATCACATTACGCCTTGTAATCTTGACAGAAATCCTCTTTGCCTTGAAATTTTCTTCACTTGATTAAAGCTTCTCTAGTCTTCCACACACAAAAATTGTATCATGTTTTAATCTTTTTATGAAAATTCTATTAAAAAATTTTCATAGAAAGATTTGTATTTATAGGGAAAAAATATAGTTTTGGAATATGAAGATTCACTTACAAAGTTGAAAGGTCAAGTATTATTACAAATTAAAGACAAATATTAATTAAAAATATAAATTGATTTGGAAGATGAAACACATACATGTATCTATTCAAAGGGATAACTCTTATTTTTAATTTTTGTTCTATTTAATTTACTCACATGTATACCAATTAAATAAAAATATTATAGAAATTCTACTATTTACTATTTAATTAATTATTTATTTAATAACATTTGAATTTAGCATAAGGGTAAAATTGTAATTCAACTTTTCTACTTTGGAGCTTCCCACTTATAATAATATATGATATAATATATATATACATTATTGAGTTAATTTGTGATACTTTATACGAAAAAGAAATAACTAATACAAAAATTAATAATACATGGACAATAATATTAAAATAAGAAGTATATTAAAGGTAAAATCAGTTAAATGAATTGTCAAAATTTGAGGGTACAATAAACAAATTAAACATTTCATTTTAAAAATTATATAATCCATATTAATTGTTACAAATTCATTGTATTGTGTGGATTTTCCATTAAGTCTATCCAAGAATTAATTCAATTTATCTATGGATGTTTCCAAGGTGATAAGAACATTAAGGGATAAACATGTATCAACTTGTTCAATGACTTTTGAGAGTGATATCTCAACACTATAAATAGATATATCACTCACCATTTGAAGGATACACTTGAATAAGAAGAAAGTTTTCTCCTACATCTACTTCTCTTGTCTTCCTCTCTTTATGATTATATTATTATGAATTTGATTTTATAACACGCTATCCGTACGAATATACTCTAAAAGTTGTAGCACTTCGCAAAAGTGTTGTAAGTGAAACACTTCGGAGCAGGAACATGTATTATTTATATTTTCTTGTTATACATTTATATTTCAAAATTTTCTCTTATACTAAATTTTTTTAGTATATATGTGATATATGAAAAGGTAGAACATATTGGTTTGTTTTACTTTAACAATTTTGTACATTGGTTTATGATTATACTAACAGTTCTTCGTTTCAAAAATTAATTGAAGGATAGAGAAACAAATTTTCATGTTGATATTTTCAGTGTTAATTATGAGAAACTTATTAATATTTAAAATTGCTAGAGGTGAGAAAACTATCAATCTTATTTTGACTAAATTTGCTTCTATAATTCTTGATTTCATTTAAAGACTCATGTTTAGTTCTATTGGTATTGACTTATATGACATTGATTGAAGGGTAAGACGATGGATTCAAGTCTCATCGCACCAAAAGGATAAGACATCTAGTTAAAGTCCGGATGCACATAATGAAAAATATTTGAGGATAAGATGATAGATTCAATTTTTATCGCTCCAAGGGGGGTAAGAGATCAATTTGAGTTTTAATGAACCATGATGATAAGGTATTGGATCCAATCTCATAAATTTATGACCTAAGATGACTTTATATGGATAAGACGTTGGATTTTAGTTATAATGCATCATAATGATGATAATGATGACTAAGACAAAAATAATATATTTTGATGAAAAGTCTTGAAATTAATCATATTGAATTTGCTCCATTCCTTGAAAAAAATGTGGTAGCAAGATATGATAACTTTGAAATCGCTTGTTGACTTGCTCCAATTCTATCATATGAATGTGGTAGCAGTAATTAATTAGTCTGAAAGATGACAATGATTAACGATATGAAAAAGGGCGTAAGGGGACGAATTTATAATAGTCATCATTGTGGTAATTATAAAAGGAAGATCACTACGGGTTCTCCAAAGAGTTCTTCAAATTGTAAAGGAAATTTTATTATAAAAATGGTATGAAAGGTCATTGGACTTGTGAATGTTGTCGACCCAATAATTTGACAAGTTTATAAATCCTCCATCAAAAGACAAGAAGATAAAATGATGGTACACTTGATCTTTCAAAGTGATGTTGAGGTGTTGATATACTGTGGTTTCACGGTATTTTTAATGCTTTTTCTTTAAGTTTAGTGTGTGTCCAAAAGCCTTTTTGTATTAATTTTTATGTAAGTTTCTGTTTATTTGCAGGAAATCTGTTTAAAGATGAACGCGGAAGTTTTTGAGCAAGAAATGCAGAAAAGTTACCACCTACGGAGCTTGTGACGGTCCGTAGGTGGCATCGTAGTGAAGCTGCTGAAGGAAGATGGGAAAGTCTGACCTAAGTGTGGGATTACAAAGTTCATGACGGACCGTCATAGCCACGACGGTCCGTCCTGTTGGTTCGTCGTGATGATCAAAGAGTAGTTCAGTACCCAAATTCCAAGAAGTTCAAGTGTTATGGAACGGAGACCCTCGACGGACCGTCGTGCTTGGAACGGTCCGTCATACCTGTTCGTCAAGGGTAATGAATAAAGCAGCAAAAGGATTCGTAAAGCATAGGATGACGGAGGCCATGACGGCCCGTCGTGACCATGATAGTCCGTCGTGACCAGGACGGTCCGTCACGAGGTCCGTCGACTCGGACGCGTTTTAACAGATTTTCAGCAATTAGAGTCCTTCTTTTATTAGGTTTTTGTTTTTTATAAATAGTTGGAAAAACCTCGTTTTTGGGGTTAGACTCTTGTTAGTTAGACTCTTTGTTAGTAGACTCTTGGATATTAGACTTTGTGATTGTTGTAATTTTGGAGAATCTTTAGTCTTCGATTAATTCAGTAATTGATACACTTTTTCTGGAATTGATTGTTGGTGCGTTTGTTGATTAATCAAGTGAACTTCTGGATTTTATTCTTTCTCATTGAAGTAAGTGCATGAATTCTTATATTACATATATGAATATTGTGATTATGACTATGGGTAACTAAACTCCATAACTAGGGTTGTGGGAATCATAGGTGAATAATGAGGTAAAATCTAACTAAAATAACAATTCTAGAATAGTGTCTTGCATGTATTGATAATTCTTTCGCTTAGAAGTCTTTTTAACGGATGGCCAACGTTAGAACTCGCCTTAATGCTACTTGGCGGACCAAGGAGGTAGATAATAGGAAAAGAATTATCAACACAGATTTAGTGTATACTATATAATAGGCTAGTATTGATTGGTACGAGGTAATAACTTAGTGAAATATCGAATACAATGCTTAATATGAGGTAAAGGTAAGGGTTAGTATAGCAACACAGGTAGCCGTACCAAGGTGCGGAGTGAAATTTTCTAGATGCCGAACCAAGGATTTAGAAATACATAATTATCACTTTGCATGCAAGTACTAGGAAAGAATTGTTATAGTTAGAATTATCAAGTTAGGAACTTGTGGGGAACACTTAAACCCTAGTTACTTTTATTAATTGATTGAACTCCAATATTTGAATCTGTTAGTTCCTCACTTTATTTTAGTTAGTTAGTTTCATTCATTTAGAAATAAAAAAACCCCTTTTATTGTCTTTGTTTTCTAAGCAAATAATTGACTAAATAATAGTAATAATAGATTAAAGCTAAGTCTGAACTATTTTCCTCGTGGGAACAATTCCTACCTCATTAGTTGGGTTCTTTACTTGATACGACCGCTTTACTTCTTATTTGAGAAGTAAGTTTGAGCGTATCAGGTGTGTCATGGACATATGATAAATTTTAAAAACCATGACAATGTACTTATAATGAAAATTTATGAAGTACATATAAATGATTAGTGCATTCCTTGAAGAGAATGTGACTTGTGATGAGTATCGTGAATGCTTGACCATTCTATAAGTGAATGGTCAAGATGTGATAAAATCATTTTGGGTTGGATATATATCACAAGTCACCTCTATGGGAGGTTTGAAAAAAAATGATATATGCCACAACTCATCTCTACGGGAGGTTTGAGAGAAATAAAGAAATTTTATTTGACAGGAATGACCAATGGTCGTGTATGTTTATACGTCACAAGTACTTTGGTATGTTTATTGTGAACTACCGAAAGGGCAAAAGAAAGAAATAATTTTTGCATATAAAGGTTGTGGCCATTATTGTGTGGCAATACAAATTTGCCATTGGTTGTGTACCTATGGTACAACAAAAGTAAAGCAAGAAACATGTCTTGCTCGTAATGATTTTGACTATGACAATAATAATGTAATTTCCTCCTTGAAGGATATGTTCACCATAGGGATGGTGTCATGCAATATGTGATAGTACACAAAATTAATAGCAAGCTCTAACGAGTTGTGTTAGTATCAGAGGAATAATAATGGGGTTGTAGTAAGTCTTTAAAGAAACTTTTTTAAGTTTTGGATGAATTGAAAAGAAATAGTAGGAGCATAAATTATGAAAATATTTGTTATCTTCAGATTACTACAACCGAAGCGGGTTATAAATATTTATGTAAAAGGTTACCCATTGTTTCCTCTTGTTTGTTGCACACAAACATGGACATGCTGATGAATTCACATGCAAAAATAAACTATAAGTTACTCAAATAAAGATCAGTTGGCATGATTGATTGACCATTCTGGTTTAAATGTGATGTAAATGTAATTGAGAATTCATGTAGATTATATGATGAAGAAATAAAAGTTTCTTCAAGAATTCTCTTGTTTGCTTGTTCTCTTCATAAAATGATCATTGTACCAGCTAAGGTTAAAATTGTAATTCCCTGAAATTTTTGGAACTTATGAAAAGATGAATATGGGCTCATTCACCTGTCATGTCGATCATTTGCAACTATATGATAGATGGATTCATGTTATGATCACATGTGCTTTGTTGTCAACTTACAAATTGGTGTTTGTAAGGTTGTTTGCTCGAATTGTTAAATTAAGAGCACAATTCTAAACTATGAAATTATATTGATTATGCTGGTTGATTTAGCAGAAATTGTGTGTCTCTAATTATAGCTAAATCATGGTTATGAGAATAAAACTTCCAAATTTGGTATGAGATAATTTTATTTAACATGTAGCAACACATGAATGCATCAAGCCAACAAAGTCTCCCCATTAAAATTGGTTCAGGGTCAGGAACCAAATAATTTTCATCTAAAATATTGAATGTGCGGTATTGATTTTAATTGCTCCACCACGCACAAAGATGAATTTTTGAATAAGGTTGGGATGAATGTTAGATTTTCTAACTTTAGGGGGAGAGATGATTGACAGCTGAAAATTATCTGTGAGGTTAATTGTGAATTATCTAGATCCTCGTTAAATAAATATGTGAACGTAAAGTTCAAGGGATAATTAATTTACATAATGTTGCAAATCAATTGTCATATGAATGCACTGACCCTATGATATAATTCAGCTGCAAATGCTCCAATGTGAAGTCCTTGAAGGACGAAATCTATTATACGCTGGAAGCGTATAGACTAATTGGTTCCAAATATAAAATTCCTTGAAGAAGGAGAGGAGAAAATGATCAATATGGTCATGATAATGAGGCAAGTGCTATAAGAGAGTACCACGACATAACTCTTCATAAAACCTTGGAAAAGGTTCAAGTACCTGAAAAATGATGAAAAATGAAGAGATCTCAATAAGTTATGTCATGTTGGAATCGATATCAAAAATGATCGTCGATGGTATATTTGATATGAGGTGCTGCTCAATGATATAAA